>NC_080021.1:21349409-21652440 GCF_030020395.1 Manis pentadactyla | reverse complement strand
TTACAAATGAAGTTCACAAAAAAAGTTTATTGCCCCCAGAGAATATTACTTTATTTGAGATTGAAACACCAATTCATATCCCCTCTGTCGGTGTCTGAGAACTCATTTCTCCTTCTCCATTGCATTTAATTTTAGTATAAAGAATAATAGCTTGCATTATAACTTCTGAAGGCTTCTCCAACTTTTACTTAGTTCTAGACAGTTTCTCAGTTTAATTTGAGGGAGTTTAATCCTTACATTTTAGCACTGCAGAAATCAAGAACTTGTAAGCTGATTGACTTGGAAAGGATTGAGTTCAAAATACGTTAAGGCTATATATTGTCACCTCATCAGGAAGGCCAAATTTGAAGAAATTTAAACAAAAGAAGGCAACAAAAGGAAACATGGGCTGTGTTTTTAGGTCAGTAAATATAGTCAATTAAGTCAATACTTTCAGTTAAGCTGGATGATGGACTGCTTGACTAAAATAAATATGAAATTTTTGGCATCATAAGAACACAAAGTTTAACTTGGGGTATATGATGACAGTTCAAGGTGATTATACATTTATAGAATAACCAGAGCAGCAGGTGAATTTTTTTTTATTTATGCATAGGGGGAGGAAGGAGAAGAGGTATTAATTCATTTGCAATTTGATACAATTCAACAAATTTTTTTGAATGCCTATTGTGTTCTGCAGCCTTTGCTAATCATTGGAATTGAATAACGTTTAAATCAAAGAATTAATGACTGAATTTTTAGTTTTAAACAAATTGATTTGTTTGAAGAGTGCAGGGGAATTCTGTTGCCTTGGACAAAGATGTCAAGTACAGAATCATACAATGATCTGCTTTACTTCCTCCGGACTCATGCGGTTGTCCTCACACGGTCCAGATTCACTGCACTAGAATCCATTATATCACATTTTCCTCCGTGTTTAGAGAAATGCTGGCCTGAGTGTGTTTTACAGGATAGCCCAGGTGAGGTGACATCATAAGTTTATTTATTTTAAGGATAATTTGTTTTAAGGTGACATCAGTAATTTACTTATCCATGATCTAACACTGGTGAAAACACACTTAGGGAGGAGGCTGGACTTCACTCCTTTCCTGTTTCCAAACATTCAAGGCTATTTAATGGCCTACAGTCTAAATATGCCCATCGCAATTGAGTCTTTTCTTTCCTAAGGCATCATAGCAATCAGAACTTTCCTGAAAATACTTTCATTCATCACTTCCTATAGATTTCTCTGCCATGTGGAACAAAATTTGTTGCTGCTGTGGGGGTCTAGGCAGAGAAATTTAAACTTTGAGGGTATTTGTATTCTGTTCCGTATCATCTGTTCTACTTTACACAGAGCTATTTTCTTTTCTTTGATCTGTTCACACTCTTGGGGTACTCATTAGAGACAAAGATTTTACTGCTGCTCTGGATATACAGAGATGATTCAGGCATGAGCCCTGCTCTGTAAGAGCTTATAATGTAATGTGTATGGAGACCTGCAAAGAAATAAAACAGTAGAAGCAAATAGAAGTAGATACTGTCAGAGATGGACACAGTGGTTTGAGAGTGATGAATCTCCCCAGAGGGATCAATAATGCTTTCTACCAAGGTAGTATTTGAATTTCTTATGAAGGATGAAAGAGTTTTTTTTTCCTTCTGTCCAGTTTTCTGTAATTGCCAGGGTGGGAGGCATTTCTGGTGGTGGGCTGAACAAGGGTGTTCCATTGTGAGATGACACCGAGGACACTTTCCAGAATCTCTTGGGTGGAAGGGCAGGAGACCTGAGGATTAAGTTGGGATGAGCTAGAAAAGTAGCTTAGGACCACATTGTGATGAATTTTTCCTGCAGTCAGTGAGTACTTGAGTAGTGAAGAGACGGTATCTGTCCAGGCAGCAGCCTCAGGGGATTACATTGTTACAATCACAGGCAGGAAAACTGTGGCATTTGTCTTCAGAAGAAGTGCTGAGGGCTTTGATCAGCAGAGAATGAATGAAAGCAAGGAGATGTGTGAACCAATAGAATATGTGTTGAAAAGAAGTGTCTTCCAGAGATAATGAAGAAATTTGGACTATCCAATTCTGTGAGGAAGTTCCTGTCCACCTGTGAAAGTGGTGGTCCTGTTCCAGGGGACCTTGGTTTATACTGGGAATATGACTCATTCTCCCCACATAGCAAAACACAGCATTTTCCTGTTTCCATATACAATTGGGTATGTACTTGCAAACAGGAGAGTTGTCTCTGGCTAGTTTAGTTAAAAAAATAATTTATTAATGGCCATTTAGCAGGTGCAGAGACATGACTTAAGCTATAAAATGGGGTACACTGTAGGATAATGTGTCAGGATCTTCTCATGGTCGTTGTTGTTCAGCCCTTGTCAGTCAGGGCAGAATGCAGTACATCCAACCAAATGGTATTTCTGAAGAATTAAATTGCTCCGTTTTAGTTTGGTAGAGATCAGTTTCCCTGAATGAAACTGCTGTAGATCATTACGTCATTCCAAATTCTAGTCTCATATTTGTATCAGATTGGAAGGATGTTTAAATCACAAGTTTGCATTTACATTGAAAGGATGTTTTCTGAAGTCTACATCAAGAAACAGGATTCGCAACAGGAAATGCAGGCTTATGCTAGGTTTTGAGAGGAAATAGGTGTGTGTGTCTGTGTGTTAGCAGAGAGAAAGGATTCCATGACATTTTGAAGGCATAGACTGACAGCTGGTCTCTGGGGCTACTTATGTTATTTGGTTGGGCATCAGTAGCCTTAGTTTAATTTCCTCTGTCATCCATTTAACTTGATTCTGACATAACCTTGGAATACAGTATATTAGGGATTTCCAAAGGAAAATATTGAGACACATTTCTTCGTGTTAAATCCGGGTTTCTGCCTACATGTGCTATAAATAAAAACAGGCAATGAAGTTCAACCCACAGCACAATGCTTTTACAGCCTCTAGATTTTTGACATGTCAGGTAGGAAGGAGGTGAAACGTGGGGTCAGTGTTTGGGACCCACATGTTTGGTTGTCCATTTCCAGCTTGGTGAGTACAGGCTCTACCAACTGGACTAGAATGCAAGGCACTGTGGAATTTTGAGTTTTGGTCTGGGGAATTGCTTTGCTTTTTGGGTCTTCTGGCTGTGAGCAAATGCCCTGGAGCTTTGTATGGAACCCATTAATTTTTCTTGGTTTATTATGTCATTTATATGGTTCAAAAGTCTAATTTATGCAGTTTCAAAAGTCAAATTGGTCCTGAGAAAAGAGTACTCACTAATTTGAAAATCAGCATCCCCTCTTTTCTGTCTTCTCGAGAGCCAATATCTTTCAAATATTTTTACTGATCCTTTAGTATTTGCCTGTGTATCTCTAAGTAATTTGCTTCTATTACTTCTTAATGTTTGAGTTTTAGAAACTATCAACTGGTTTCCTGTCATGGAAAATGAGGATTTCGCTCTTCCCTCTGCATTCTTTATACATTTACTGTCTCTGCCTTCCTACCTAACCTCCTCTTAGTATGATTGTTTTATTTTAGTCAATTCAGTAGCTAATATTTACATTTTATAACATGAAAATAATATTCACAATGACTTGGATTTGATATTCTGTGTGTTTCATAATATGTACATATGTTAGGGGCCATCTGAAGTGAGAGATCAAGGCATAATTTCCTACATTATCGTCTATGGTATTTTTTTTTTCCTCTGAAAACCTTTGTGCTTTTCCTGAAGTTTTTAGTTGTTTAGTTTTCTATGTACTCAGCACAATGAACCCCAAATTGAGACACTGGCTGTTCTACCAATTTCCACTCCTGATAGAATTTCTCCCAGACCATATTTTCTGCCCTCATCTGGACTGGTTGACCCCTCAGCATCACTTTTGCACTGTCTCTTGGAGGACTCCCTTATCTCTCTCCTGTGTGGGCTCTACTTTTACCTGCAGTGGTCATCTTGACCGACACTTAGCCCTAAGCCGATCAGGCCCCGGATATGTCTCAGACACAATTTTCAGGCTAACAAGATTAGAAACACCTGTTTGCTTGTTGGGTCACTCTCTGGATCTCCCTAAGACTTGTTCGATGGGGTCCACTTACTTCTCTTTTGTGAATGATACCTCTGCTCACAAATGTACCTGCTGTTCCCCAGATGTTCTTTAGCACTTCTTGAGAACACCCCTCCACAGTTTGGCTGGTCCTCAGCCGTGGACAATTAGGAACAAGATCTGACTGTCTGCTCCTCATACTGACTTTTTACCAGCTGTCTTTATTATGCCTCCCTCTTTATTCCCACTTTCAGAACAGTTAGCAGTTCCTAGCCTTTAGGGAACTTGGGGCAAATCAAGCTGGACTACAGCTTTTCTAAATTCTGTATTAAGATTTAGTTTTCTTGGATTCACTAAGGCATTTCATATTAATCTACTTGCCATCTTCAAGTATCCTATCTTTTTCTCCTCATTTTTGTGAATTTATATGTTAAATAAAACATATCATTTTAATAAGATTTTAGAAGACAGCAAAAGTGGGTAAATCTATTCAGTTTTCCAAAAAGCCCACAGTATGTACATATTTTAAATGTACTCTTTCCCAATCAATACAATTAAAAGAAAACATTTAAATCCTGTCTACCTTCTCTCACTTTAGATACCAAACATTAAACCTGAACTGCTGCGTAACCACCAAGGAAATTCTTTTTTAAGATACTTGTCATACTTGAAATATTTATTGTCCCAATACAAGATATTAATCATTTCAAGCTACATGTTTTTAATTACCAGGATTATTAAATGACCTTCCAGAATAATTGCTTGGGGACGCATTACAAAATGTCCTGCCAGGGGCATGCTGGCCCTTTAAAAAGGGCGTTGCCCATGTCTCTTGGTGAAAAGGCAAGTCACGTGTTATGTATTACAAGGTTCCGATGTTGTGGGATGGGTTCTGTGAGGAGTGAGTGTCGAGTCGCTGGAGACGCTCACGGAGAGGCTGAGTAACCATCGATTATGGATTTCCGTGTGTTTATATGAAGTTAGAATTACTGACATCTCAAAATCCCTTCCAGTCTCTATGCATCTATGAGTTTTGGTGAGAATTCCCCTCAAATTTGCATCCTTGAATATTAGCTCTGTTACGGTATGATAACCTTATGCTATGCCTGTAAGAACCAACTTGTTTTAAATCCTGGGTTTCATGTGGGATGGTTCTGTGTCAATTTTATGCACCATCTGTTGCTCATAAGTTAGGGTCCAGAAATTTTTAAAGGAAGAAGAAGGGGGAAGGGAGAGAAGAGTTCAGGAGAATTCCAGAAAAGCAGCAGCAGTCACAGGAGTTGTGAGCTGTTGTGCATTATTACAACTTAGCCTGGGGTAGGGTCACTCCAGGAAAGAAGGCCGTGAAGTGCAGGGTCAGCTTGGAGAGTCCAGTCAGCATTTTCTTTCTGGATTCTTCTTTTCCCATCTAAAACATTTTAATCCACGTTGAGGTAGAATAGCAGTCAAACATTACACTGCACTTAGGTTTTAGAACCTTTTCACCTAGCCCTCTATTTTATAGATGAGGTAGTTGAACCTCAGAGAGTTTAAGTGAACTTGGCCAGGTAAACCAGGGCTTAAAAGTTGAGTACGAAATGCTGTTTGCTCCCATACAATGAGATTTTCCCACAGTTTTTTATCTGAAAGACAGCTTTGCTGAGGAAAAGAATTCAAGAACTCTCCAGGTCCCCAAAAGGCTGTTTGGACCATTGGCTTGTTGATGATAGTGGTATCGATGGGAATAAAGAGGAGAATTAGTTCTGTGTTCTGTTGGACATGATTTTTTTAAGCACCAGCTGGCAGTTGGTAGCCAGTGCTGTCTCATCCTTTTCCGGGAGCACTGGGACAGTTTATAAATCATGCCCTGTTTTTCTTGGAGACGTTAAGAGTTGGGACTCACAGGTCAGCAAGCTGGCGACAGCATTCTAATCTGGGGTGAGATTCTGTGACACAGAGAGGACATCTTTTTCACTGTCAGAATAAACCAGTATGTGCCAAACACACATTTTAGATAACATCTTCCCGGTGTTATGGAGAACAAGTCATAGTGTGTTGACATATTCACATAGGATTAGGAAAAGAGGTGAGAAGGGCTGAGAAAAAGGCAATATGGGCCTTTAAGGATTTTGATAACGATGCCTATATAGAAAAATTTCTGGTTAATATAATATACCTGGGAATGCTGTCATCACACAATATATCCAGACATTTTATAGGGTGTGTTAATGAATAAAAGAACCTTCTTCTGCCTTCCTACTATTGACGAAGGACATCATTTGTCTCCCATTTCAACCTTGGGAGTTGGACTCTTCTCTCATCTACACTGGTTGTTTATTTTTCTTTTTCAATCTTTTTCTTTTTTTCTTTCCTGAAAAAAGGTGCCACACTAGTTCCCTACCTTTTAACCCTGTTGTTTCTATTCTTGTCTGAGTTCTCATTGACTTAAGCCTAGACTGTTTAATGGTATCCTACCTGCAACCTGTGTTCAGGCTTCCCTACTCCATCCATTTCCTTCTCTGCCTCAGGTCAGTACGATTGTACGTGAGGTAGTGCTGTAGATTGTGGAGGCCAAGAGCACCACTTGTGTTTAATCTCAGCTGTGCCTCAGTTTAGCTGTGTGCCTCTGGAAAATTGTTGAATCTCTCTGCACCTCTGTTTCATGATCTCTAAAATGGGGGTAATATTAGCGACTAGGATACACACACACACACACACACTTAGGAAAATTAACATGAATTTATTCATGGAAAACACTAAAAAGAAAATACTCGGAACTTAGAAGTGCTTACTATATGTTAGCTATTATTGCACTTCAGTATCTGTCTAACCATGTGTTTTTTAAAAAGCATTTTTAAGTTTGCATTTATTCAACATCAGCTATGAGATGGGAACTCTGTTAAGCATATTTATGTCTTGTTTCATTTGTATATTGCTCTTATAAGATGGTTATTATCATCCTCAAGCTGTAAATTAGGAACTGAAGGCTCAGGAATTTAAATTACAATCTCAAATTCCCCAAATGAACAAGTGATGCATTTGAGACTGGAATACAGAGACTGCACCTATCCAACTGTCTGTTCTACCTCCACATGTCAACTCTGGTCAGTGATTTATTTAGCCTACCCATTTGTAAAGCAAGCATACTCACTTGCAATTAAATAATGTACATGGAGATTAAATAATGTGGTAAAGTGTTTATTCCAAAGCCTGTCATTATAGTCCCTCAATAACTATTAGTATTATTCTACACTGTATTATTATTAGTATCTCAATGTTTTTAGTGATAGAAGTCATCTATCTTTAACATTAAACATTATATTACTTTTTTAAAATTTTTAATTGAATCACATTGTTCCTTTAGCTTAACTTTAAAATTATTTCACCAAGTTACTTACTCCCTCTCAAAAATCTCTATTGGTAGTTTGTTCAGAATTGTGCTAAGGCAACAAACTACTTTTAGAAGAGGTGACACCTTAGCAGGGAAAATGATTTCACTTTCTTATAACTTTTCAAAGCGAATGCCACATGAATTATTAATGTTCTATTTAAGATTTTTGTTTTCTTTTAAAACCTAGTATGTTCATAGGGGCATTAGTGTATAAAAATATTCTAAGATATATTGAAATGGGGTTGGAGCTGGGTGAAATAAGTGAAGGGGATAAAGAGGTACATAATACAAATTGTAAAGTAAATTAGTCTTAGGAATGGAAGTACAACATAGAGTATATAACCAATGATGTTATAAAATCTTGGTATGGTAATGGGGAACTACACTTACTGTGGTGAGCATCTAGTAGTTTATATAATTATTGAGTCACTATGTTGTATATCTGAAACCAATATAACATTGTATATCAACACTATTCCAATAAAAAAAAAAGAAAAAAGAAATGGAAAATTATGTTTGGTTTCAAAAAACTGTCTGAAAACAATATTTTTATGGAAATGAGTATTTTTGTTATATATTCTCTGTGATTATATAATTCAAGGAACATGAAATGTCTTGAAATAATAAGAAATAAGGAGTGTTTCTAATTCTTTTGTTCTATGGCCTCAGTAAAAGTTCAGAGATGTCTTTATTATAGGCTCTGCATATTTTCTTAATATTTCATAAGTCTTTTATGTTTTGATTCACATTATAAATGCCGTCTTTATTTTTTTAGATACTGCCATCTTTACTCTGTAAAGAAAGATGCTTAAAAAGTCTACCACTTTTCCGACTCCGGAACTGTGCAGGTAAGCAGGTAAATGATTTGAGGATTTCACTATACTTGAGCAGAATGCTTCATTTGTTTTTAATAGCATGTGGTATGTACCCAGATTTTTCATACACTTATTGGGCACCCATGCAGCAGCTCATATGATTGCCTCTCTGTTTGGCTGATGAGGGTGTACACGTGTGATATTGACATTGAAAGGCAAATTTTCACAAACTTGGGCTTTGGCTATAATAAAGCTAAGATACTTGATTTCTTTGATTAAAATATAAGGAAGGCTCTGTGGAGCTGCTGGGTTTTGAAGTTGGTCAAAAGAAATGGTAGATTTCAATGATGATGAAATGTGTTGAGAAAGGAAGAGAAAGGAAGAGGAGGCAGAAGGGAGAAAGTGGGGAGGGAAATGTGAGACAATAATGGAGCCTACGATTGTGAGTAATTAAGGAGACATAGGCTAGAAACATAAATATTTTTATGTGGTCTAATGTATACCTTATGGCTAAGAAAAAAATTCGGATTCTTGTGTCAACCTAGCGCCAGTGACAGAGAGTATGCTCAGTACTGTGTTTTGGAGGATTTTGATACTAAATCTGGGCGCCAGGCAATGAATGCTGTGATGTCAAAGTTGCGTTGTAGCAGAATGCATGTTGACTTTGCCACATGTTTCTCTCTGTAACTTCTAGGAATGGTTTGGCAGTTGTAAGCAAACTCCCTGCAGATAAAGCAAATCATGGGCATTCAGAGGAAGTAAAAGGTGTTTCATAAAGAGGAAAGCTAAGTTGGCCACATGACAGAGAAAAATTTTCCCTATGTTACTATTTTGTCTACATAAATAAATTTTAATACTGGTGGTATTTGTTGATAGTCTAATCAGTATGGCCTCTCAGATCCTGTTCTTTTCAAGAGGTTATACCCTCTCGTGGGAAGAGTGCTTTATCCTCCCCCTCCATCTCTCAGGGCTGTTTTGCAGCAGAGCACTGCCAGGAGTGGCATGTGTGGGGCGTGCCACAGGGTGAGGTGTGGGCAGCGGGTGGCGTGGAAGGAGAGAGTTAGGGCCGTTTAAATTCGCTTGCTTTTCAGGCCTTGCTCTTGTTGTAGATCTCTGAAATAGGAATTTTCTCCTTCACAATAGATGAACCTAACTTGGTGGTGTTTTCATTTGTTAAAATCTGAAAATTAGCCTCCTGTATTTTCTTTTGAGTTCATATTTACTGATTGAGAAGAACATCTTACATCTATGAGATTGCCTAGGAATTGATCCCATAACTCAAGGTCTGAATGTTTGATAAGAATGTATATAGAAAGACCATTTTCAAATTCATATTTTCAGGAAAATTATTTCCCTTTCACATAATTTTTTAAAGCAATTGCCACTTGAATTCTTAATGTTATATTTAAGATTTTTGTTCTTTTAACATATAGTTTCTTCATAGTGAAATTAGTATATAGAACATATTCTAAGATATGTTGAAATGGGGAGTGGAAATCTGGGTAAAATAAATGAAGGGGATAAAGCGATACAACGGTGAATTGTAAAGTAAATTAGTCGTAGGAATGGAAGTACAACCTAGAGAATATAGCCAATAATATTGTAATACCTTGGGATGTAACGGGATAATTATACTTACTGTGGCAAGCACCTAGTAGTGTATATAATTATTGAGTCACTATGTTGTACATCTGAAACCAATATAACATTGCGTATCAACTCTATTCCAATAAAAGAAGAAAGAAAAAAAGAAAAAAATGGGAAATTATGATTGCTCAATGCACAATCATTAATCCACCCAAGCCTAATTTTCATCAGTCTCCAATCTTCTGAAGCATAACAAACAATTTCTTACATGGAGAACAAATTCTGACATAGTGAATAAGTTACATGGTGAACAGTATAAGGGCAGTCATCACAGAAACTTTTGGTTTTGCTCATGCATTATGAACTATAAACAGTTCAAATATGAATACTCATTTGATTTTTATACTTGATTTATATGTGGATACCACATTTCTCTCTTTATTATTATTATTTTTAATAAAATGCTGAAGTGGTAGGTAGATACAAGATAAAGGTAGAAAACATAGTTTAGTGTTGTAAGAGAGCAAATGTAGATGATCAGGTGTGTGCCTGTAGACTACGTGTTAATCCAAGCTAGACCAGGGCAATAAAACATCCACACATGCAGAAGATTTCTCTCAGAAAAGGAGGGGTGAGGTTCTAAGCCTCACCTCTGTTGATTCCCAATTTCTCACCTGATGACCCCCCTGTGACTGTGCCTGTCTTAGGTTGTTCCTCCCTTGAGGAATCTTACCTGTCTCTGGCTAAACAGTCATCTTCCGGGGCCATACAGGGAAATGTAAAGTTGGTAAGTGAGAGAGAAGCCTTATTGTTTGAAAAGGTTAGCTTTTTACTTCTTTGCATATTTATGCCCTGTAGCTTCTATGCCCAGCATTTGTCTTGAGGTATCTTTACCACTTGGAAGAATTATGATACTCGGTAAATTTGATATGAGGCACGAATTCTATTTAAGGGTTGTAATTAGGAAGGAAGAAGAAAAGCAGTAGAAGTAGCAGGCGGAAGAAAACACGGGAAGATTGATTATTTCTTTGACATATCTTCTTGTAGAGTAACTTCAGCATATATAAGTTTTAAGCTACTACTTAAATTGCGCACATACATTAACATAATAGGAGTATAGTTACATAACCAAACATACCTGTAATTACCAGCCATCTCCAGTGAAACCAAGAAAACCAGTTAGGCACCTTAGGCATTTGTGAAAACTTACCTATGATATGGTGGATATTGTCCAACTGAACTTGAACAGTCTGGGAGAAATCAGACAAATTCAAACAACCCATTCCTGGGGAATGTTCACATCCCTTATGTTGTTTTAGCAGTAAATAGTCTGTAGTTGTAAGATTTTGAAGTGTTTCAATTTGCACTTCTCCTAATTCTTGATTGAGTTCCAACAGTATAGATCCAGTCAAATTTGTTGTTTTACTGTATGCACAGGCCAGCTTAGATATCTCCTTCTTCATTGCCATGGCAAGTCCAGGAACTGGTGGGATGGGTGCATCTACAGCTGTAGCAGTGCATGGATCTTTGTTGGAGTTTTTTGATGATCATCTTCTGGCATGAGTCTTCCAGAGAGTGCTGATGTTGGAAGTTCTTTTTCATATCGTATCTTAGTTCATTTTCAGGGTAGCCCAATTAGGCTTTGATCCTCTGTATAAACACAAACAGGCCCTTTGCCTACACTTTTATATGCCCTTTATACCTTGTGTAGAACTCATTGGAGGTTACCACACAGGAACTGCCTTTTTTTTTTTTTTTGGTATCACTAATCTACACTTACATGACGAATATTATGTTTACTAGGCTCTCCCCTATACCAGGTCCCCCCTATATACCCCTTTACAGTCACTGTCCATCAGCATAGCAAAATGTTGTAGAATCCCTACTTGCCTTCTCTGTGTTGTACAGCCCTCCCTTTTCTCCCACCCCCCATGCATGCTAATCTTAATACCCCCCTACTTCTCCCCCCCCCTTATCCCTCCCTACCCACCCATCCTCCCCAGTCCTTTTCCCTTTGGTACCTGTTAGTCCATTCTTGAGTTCTGTGATTCTGCTGCTGTTTTGTTCCTTTAGTTTTTCCTTTGTTCTTATATTCCACAGATGAGTGAAATCATTTGGTATTTCTCTTTCTCCGCTTGGCTTGTTTCACTGAGCATAATACCCTCCAGCTCCATCCATGTTGCTGCAAATGGTTGGATTTGCCCTTTTCTTATGGCTGAGTAGTATTCCATTGTGTATATGTACCACATCTTCTTTATCCATTCATCTATCGATAGACATTTAGGTTGCTCCAATTCTTGGCTTTTGTAAATAGTGCTTCGATAAACATAGGGGTGCACTGATCTTTCTCATACTTGATTGCTGCATTCTTAGGGTAAATTCCTACGAGTGCAATTCCTGGGTCAAATGGTAAGTCTGTTTTGAGCATTTTGATGTACCTCCATACTGCTTTCCACAATGGTTGAACTAACTTACATTCCCACCAGCAGTGTAGGAGGGTTCCCCTTTCTCCACAGCCTTACCAACATTTGTTGTTGTTTGTCTTTTGGATGGCAGCCATCCTTACTGGTGTGAGGTGATACCTCATTGTAGTTTTAATTTGCATTTCTCTGATAATTAGTGATGTGGAGCATCTTTTCATGTGTCTGTTGGCCATCTGTATTTCTTTTTTGGAGAACCTTCTGTTCAGTTCCTCTGCCCATTTTTTAATTGGGTTATTTGTTTTTTGTTTGTTGAGGCGTGTGAGCTCTTTATATATTCTGGACGTCAAGCCTTTATCGGATGTGTCATTTTCAAATATATTCTCCCATACTGTAGGGTTCCTTTTTGTTCTATTGATGGTGTCTATTGCTGTACAGAAGCTTTCCAGCTTAATATAGTCCCACTTGTTCATTTTTGCTGTTGTTTTCCTTGCCTGGGGAGATATGTTCAAGAAGAGGTCACTCATGTTTATGTTGAAGAGGTTTTTGCCTATGTTTTCTTCCAAGAGTTTAATGGTTTCATGACTTACATTCAGGTCTTTGATCCGTTTTGAGTTTACTTTTGTATATGGGGTTAGACAATGGTCCAGTTTCATTCTCCTACATGTAGCTGTCCAGTTTTGCCAGCACAATCTGTTGAAGAGACTGTCATTTCGCCATTGTATGTCCATGGCTCCTTTATCAAATATTAATTGACCATATATGTCTGGGTTAATGTCTGGATTCTCTAGTCTTTTCCATTGGTCTGTGGCTCTGTTCTTGTGCCAGTACCAAATTGTCTTGATTACTATGGCTTTATAGCAGAGTTTGAAGTTGGGGAGTGAGATCCCCCCTACTTTATTCTTCTTTCTCAGGATTGCTTTGGCTATTCGGGTCTTTGGTGTTTCCATATGAATTTTTGAATTATTTTTTCCAGTTCATCGAAGAATGTTGCTGGTAGTTTCATAGGGATTGCATCAAATCTGTATATTGCTTTGGGCAGGATGGCCATTTTGACGATATTAATTCTTCCTAGCCACGAGCATGGGATGAGTTTCCATCTGTTGGTGTCCCCTTTAATTTCTCTTAAGAGTGACTTGTAGTTTTCACAGTATAAGTCTTTCACTTCTTTGGTTAGGTTTATTCATAGGTATTTTATTTTTTTGATGTAATTGTGAATGGAGTTGTTTTCTTGATTTCTGTTTCTGTTGGTTCATTGTTAGTGTATAGGAAAGCCACAGATTTCTGTGTATTGATTTTGTATCCTGTAACTTTTCTGTATTCCGATATCAGTTCTAGTAGTTTTGGGGTGGAGTCTTTAGGGTTTTTTATGTACAGTATCATGTCATCTGCAAATAGTGACAGTTTAACTTCTTCTTTACCAATCTGGATTCCTTGTATTTTTTTGTTTTGTCTGATTACCGTGGCTAGGACCTCTAGTACTATGTTAAATAACAGTGGGGAGAGTGGGCATCTCTGTCTAGTTCCCGATCTCAGAGGAAAAGCTTTCAGCTTCTCGCTGTTCAATATAATGTTGGCTGTGGGTTTATCATAGATGGCCTTTATTATGCTGAGGTACTTGCCCTCTATTCCCATTTTGCTGAGAGTTTTTATCATGAATGGATGTTGAACTTTGTCAAATGCTTTTTCAGCATCTGTGGAGTTGATCGTGTGGTTTTTGTCTTTCTTTTTGTTGATGTAGTGGAGGATGTTGATGGTCTTTCGAATGTTGTACCATCCTTGCATCCCTGGGATGAATCCTACTTGGTCATGGTGTATGATCGTTTTGATGTATTTTTGAATTCGGTTTGCTAATATTTTGTTGAGTATTTTTGCATCTACGTTCATCAGGGATATTGGTCTGTAGTTTTCTTTTTTGGTGGGGTCTTTGCCTGGTTTTGGTATTAGGGTGATGTTAGCTTCATAGAATGAGTTTGGGAGTACCTCCTCGTCCTCTATTTTTTGGAAAACTCTAAGGAGAATGGGGATTATGTCTTCCCTGTATGTCTGATAAAATTCCGAGGTAAATCCTTCTGGCCCGGGGGTTTTGTTCTTTGGTAGTTTTTTGATTACCGCTTCAATTTCGTTGTTGGTAATTGGTCTATTTAGATTTTCTGTTTCTTTCTGGGTCAGTCTTGGAAGGTTGTATTTTTCTAGGAATTTGTCCATTTCTCCTTGGTTTCTCAGCTTGTTAGCATATAAGTTTTCATAGTATTCTCTAATAATTCTTTGTATTTCTCATTGGTCCGTCATGATTTTTCCTTTCTCGTTTCTCATACTGTTGATTTGTGTTGACTCTCTTTTCTTCTTAATAAGTCTGGCTAGAGGCTTATCTATTTTGTTAATTTTCTTGAAGAACCAGCTCTTGGTTTCATTGATTTTTGCTATTGTTTTATTCTTCTCAATTTTATTTATTTCTTCTCTGATCTTTATTATGTCCCTCCTTCTGCTGACCTTAGGCCTCATCTGTTCTTCTTTTTCCAATTTCGATAATTGTGACATTTGACCATTCATTTGGGATTGCTCTTCCTTTTTTAAATATGCTTGGATTGCTATATACTTTCCTCTTAAGACTACTTTTGCTGTGTCCCACAGAAGTTGGGGCTTAGTGTTGTTGTTGTCATTTGTTTCCATATATTGCTGGATCTCCATTTTGATTTGGTCATTGATCCATTGATTATTTAGGAGCGTGTTGTTAAGCCTCCATGTGTTTGTGAGCCTCTTTGCTTTCTTTGTACAGTTTATTTCTAGTTTTATGCCTTTGTGGTCTGAAAAGTTGGTTGGTAGGATTTCACTCTTTTGGAATTTTCTGAGGCTCTTTTTGTGGCCTAGTATGTGGTCTATTCTGGAGAATGTTCCATGTGCACTTGAGAAGAATGTATATCCTGTTGCTTTTGAATGTAGAGTTCTATAGATGTCTATTAGGTCCATCTGCTCTACTGTGTTGTTCAGTGCTTCCATGTCCTTACTTAATTTCTGCCCGGTGGATCTATCCTTTGGGGTGAGTGGTGTGTTGAAGTCTCCTAGAATGAATGCATTGCAGTCTGTTTCCCCCATTAGTTCTGTTAGTATTTGTTTCACATATGCTGGTGCTCCTGTGTTGGGTGCATATATATTTAGAATGGTTATATCCTCTTGTCGGACTGAGCCCTTTATCATTATTTAGTGTCCTTCTTTATCTCTTGTTACTTTCTTTGTTTTGAAGTCTATTTTGTCTGATATTAGTACTGCAACCCCTGCTTTCTTCTCGCTGTTGTTTGCTTGAAATATGTTTTTCCATCCCTTGACTTTTAGTCTGTACATGTCTTTGGGTTTGAGGTGAGTTTCTTGTAAGCAGCATATAGATGGCTCTTGCTTTTTTATCCATTCTATTACTCTGTGTCTTTTGATTGGTGCATTCAGTCCATTAACATTTTGGGTGACTTTTGAAAGATATGTACTTATTGACATTGCAGGCTTTAAATTTGTGGTTACCAAAGGTTCAAGGTTAGCCTCTTTAGTATCTTACTGCCTAACTTAGCTCGCTTATTGAGCTGTTATATACACTGTCTGGAGATTCTTTTCTTCTCTCCATTCTTATTCCTCCTCCTCGATTCTTCATATGTTGGGTGTTTTGTGCTGTGCTCTTTCTAGGAGTGCTCCCATCTAGAGCAGTCCCTGTAAGATGTTCTATAGAGGTGGTTTGTGGGAAGCAAATTCCCTCAGCTTTTGTTTGTCTGGGAATTGTTTAATCCCACCGTCATATTTGAATGATAGTCGTGCTGGATACAGTATCCTTGGTTCAAGGCCCTTCTGTTTCATTGTATTAAATATATCATGCCATTCTCTTCTGGCCTGTAGGGTTTCTGTTGAGAAGTCCGATGTTAGCCTGATGGGTTTTCCTTTATAGGTGACCTTTTTCTCTCTAGCTGCCTTTAAAACTCTTTCTTTGTCCTTGATCTTTGCCATTTTTATTATTATGTGTCTTGGTGTTGTCCTCCTTGGATCCTTTCTGTTGGGGGTTCTGTGTATTTCCATGGTCTGTTCGATTTTTTCCTCCCCCAGTTTGGGGAAGTTTTCAGCAATTATTTCTTCTAAGATATTTTCCATCTCTTTTCCTCTCTCTTCTTCTTTTCTGGTACCCCTATAATACGGATATTGTTCCTTCTGGAGTGGTCACACACTTCTCTTAACATTATTTAATTCATGGAGATCCTTTTATCTCTCTCTATGTCAGCTTCTATGCGTTCCTGTTCTCTGGTTTCAATTCCATCAATGACCTCTTGCATTCTATCCATTCTGCTTACAAACCCTTCCAGAGTTTGTTTCATTTTTGTAATCTCCTTTCTGGCATCTGTGATCTCCCTCCGGACTTCATCCCATTTCTCTTGCGTATTTCTCTGCATCTCTGTCAGCATGTTTATGATTCTTATTTTGAATTCTTTGTCAGGAAGACTGGTTAGGTCTGTCTCCTTCTCTGGTGTTGTCTCTGTGATCTTTGTCTGCCTGTACTTTTGCCTTTTCATGGTGATAGGAATAGTTTGCAGAGCTGGGACGAGTGATGGCTGGAAGAACTTCCCTTCTCGTTGGTTTGTGGCCTTTCTCTCCTGGGAGAACAGCGACCTCTAGTGGCTTGTGCTGCGCAGCTGTGCGCAGACAGGGCTTCTGCTTCCTGCCCGGCTGCTATGGAGTTTATCTCCGCTGTTGCTGTGGGCGTGGCCTGGCTCGGGCAGCTGCTCCAAAGTGGTGGAGTCGCGTTGGAGGGGAAGCGGCTGGGAGGCTATTTATCCCTGTAAGGGGCCTCCCTGCTCCCTGCAGCCCAGGGGATTAGGGTGCCCAGAGATCCCCGTATTCCCTACCTCTGGAGTAAGTGTCCTGCCCTGCCCCTTTAAGATGTCCAAAAAGTACCCGCCAAAACAAAACAACGACAACAACAACAAAAGAAATTTAAGTTAAAAAAAAAAATGGCCGCTCATTTTTTCTTTATTCTCCGGTGCCAGCCTCAGGCATCTGCTCACCGGTCTTGCTGCCCTGTTTCCCTTGTATTGGGGTCCCTATCCCTTTAAGACTTCCTAAAAGCGCTCGCCAAAACAAAACAACAACAACAACAACAACAAAAATGGTCGCTCGCTTTTCTGGTGTCCTCTGTCGGCAGGCCTCCGGTGCCCGCTCACTGTTCTTGCTGCCCTGTTTCCGTTGCATCCAGTGCCCCCCACGCACGCACTGTGTCTGCACTCTGACCTGGAAGGCTGGGGCTGGGTGTTCGGCAGTCCTGGGCTCCATCTCCCTCTCGCTTTGCCTATTTTTCACCCGCCAGGAGCTGGGGGGAGGGGTGCTTGGCTCCTGCCGGGCCGGGGTTTGTATCTTACCCCCTTCACGAGGCGCTGGGTTCTCACAGCTGTGGATGTGGTCTGGATGTTTTCCTGTGTCCTCTGATCTTTATTCTAGGAAGAGTTGTCTTTGTTATATTTTCATAGATATATGTAGTTTTGGGAGGAGATTTCCGCTGCTATACTCACGCCGCCATCTTGCAGACTCCTTCAGTAATAATTTTTAAAAATGTATTTATAACACTGGTACCCTAATGTTTTGAGTTCAGGATCACTTTATTTAAAAAAAAATTTTTATTAAGGTATTATTGATATACACTCTTATGAAGGTTTCTCATGAAATAACAATGTGGTTACTACATTTACCCATATTATCAAGTCCCCACCCATACCCCAATGCAGTCACTGTCCATCAGTGTAGTAAGATGCCACAGATTCACTCTTTGCCTTCTCTGTGCTACACTGTTTTCCCCCACACCATGTGTACTAAATATAATACCCCTCAATCCCCATCTCCCTCCCTCCTGACCTGCCCTCTCACACCCCTCCCCTTTGGTAACTGCTAGTCCCTTCTTGGAGTCTGTGAGTCTGCTGCTGTTTTGTTCCTTCCATTTTGCTCCATTGTTAAACTCCATCCACAAATGAGGGAAATCATTTGCCACTTGTCTTTCTCCACCTGGCTTATTTCACTGAACATAATATTCTCCAGCTCCATCCATGTTGTTGCAAACGGTAAGATTTGTTTCTTTTTTATGGCTGAATAGTATTCCATTGTGTATATGTTCCACCTCTTCTTTATCCATTCATCTACTGATGGACACTTAAGTTGCTTCCATATCTTGGCTGTTGTAAATAGTGCTGCAATAAACATAGGAGTGCATATGTCTTTTTGAGTCCGAGAACTTCTATTCTTTGGGTAAATTCCAAGGAGTGGGATTCATGGGTCAAATGGTATTTCTATTTTTAATTTTTTGAGCAACCTCCATATTTCTTTCCACAATGGTTGAACTAGCTTACATTCCCACCAGCAGTGTAGGAGGGTTCCCCTTTCTCTGCACCCTCACCAGCATTTGTTTTTCTTAGTTTTTTCAATGTTGGCCATCCTTACTGGTGTGAGGTGATATCTCATTGAGGTTTTAATTTACATTTCCCTGATGATTAGCAATGTGGAGCATCTTTTCATGTGTCTGTTGGCCATCTGAATTTCCTCTTTGGAGAACTGTCTGTTCATATCCTCCGCCCATTTTTAAAATAGGGTTATTTGCTGTTTGGGTGTTGAGGTGTGTGACCTCTTTATATATTTTGGATGTTAACCCCTTGTCGGATATGTCATTCTCAAATATATTCTCCCATGCTGTAGGATGCCTTTTTGTACAGCTGATGATATCCTTTGCTGTACAGAAGCTTTTTAGTTTGATGTAGTCCCATTCATTCCTATATTCTTTTGTTTCCCTTGCCCAAGGAGATATATTCAGGAATAAGTTGCTGATGTTTATATTCAGGAGATTTTTGCCTATGTGCTCTTCTAAGAGTTTCATAGTTTCATCGCTTATATTCAGGTCTTTGATCCATTTTGAGTTTACTTTTGTGTATGGGGTTAAACAATAACCCAGTTTTATTCTCTTACATGTAGCTATCCAGTTTTGCCAACACCAGCTGTTGAAGAGGCTCTCATATCCCCATTGTATGTCCATGGCTCCTTTATTGTATGTTAATTGACCATATATAGTTGGGTTTATATCTGGGGTCTCTAGTCTGTTCCATTTGTCTTTGGTTCTGTTCTTGTGCTAGTACCAAATTGTCTTGATTACTGTGGCATTGTAGTAGAGCTTGAAGTTGGGGAGTGTAACTTGACACTGCCTCCCTACTTAACCTTCTAGCTTCCAGAGGTTACTGGGTATCCCCCCCCAAAGCTCAAATCTCTTCCCCTTCTGTCACTTACCTTGGATTCCTTCTATCTCAACAAAGAAAGTCCATTACCTTAGACAGAAAACGACTCCTCGCTGACCTGCCCGTTCCCAAAACCAAGACAGAAATCCTTTCCTTTCTGGGCCTGGCTGGGTATTTTAGAGCATGGATCCAACTTTTCCCTGTTAGCAAGACCCCTATACGACCTCAGTAAGGGCCCCCCCCGAAGAACCATTATCATCCTCACCCCGACACTCCTTCATTAAGCTCCGTCAAGTCCTTGTAGAAGCTCCAGCTCTCCATCTCCCTGATTTGTCGAAACCCTTCTCATTATACATTCATGAGAGGTCCAGTCAAGCTCTAGGAGTCTTAGGCCAATATTATGGCCCATCCTTTGCCCCAGTAGCTTATCTCTCCAAGCAATTAGACCCCACAGTTCGGGGATGGGCCCCCTGCCTACGAGCATTAGCTGCTGGGCAGCTCTTGCAGAAAGAAGCTCATAAACTAACTTTCGCGGCACCCCTTATCATTCTGTCCCCACATCACCTAAAAGATCTCTTAACCTACAAAAGTTTACAGACTCTCCCTCCCTCCAGACTCCTGACCTTACTGTCCTCTTTCCTCCAAAATCCAGACATTTCTTTCCTCCCCTGCCAGCCCCTGAATCCGGCCACTCTTCTTCCTCTACCCTACGCTCCTCATACTCCCTCACATGATTGCCTGGAAGCCCTTCACAACTTCCTTCCATGCCATACCACGATCTCCGAAGGAGCCCTCTCACATTCCGACCTCATTTGGTTTACTGATGGGTCCTCCTTTAAACATGAGGGCACCCACTATGCAGGATACGCAGTAGTCTCTCTCGAAGACATCACTGAGGCACAAGCCCTGCCCCCTGGTACAGCCAATCAACAGGCCGAACTCATTGCAGCCACCAGAGCTTGCACTCTGGCCCGGGACACGTCTCTCACACTGTACACTGACTCCAAGTACGTATTCCACATTCTCTTGTCTCATGTGGCAGTATGGAAAGAACGATGCCTCCTCACCACAAAAGGAAATTCTGTAACTAATTCAGCCTTAATTACTAAACTTCTAGAGGCCTCACAACTCCCATACCGACTAGGCATAGTCCACTGCAAATCACATCAGAAAGATGACTCCCCCATTGCAAGAGGTAACAACAAAGCCGACAGAGTAGCCTGGTCAGTTGCCCTATCAGAAGACACACCAGACAACAGTCCATCTGCCCTTGCAGTTTTAGCCTTATCACAAGACACCCTCTGTTCCCAGGACAAAGAGTCTCTCTTCCACTTCTTACATGATCTGTTCCATTCCAGCCCCCAATCCTTGACCCATTTTTTACAATCCTTTTTTTCTCTCTCTCCTGAAGACAAAACCCTCCTTAACAAAATCACCCCAAGTGCACAATCTGCCAATGCACTAACCCTAATACCCCCCTCAAAGCCCGACCCTTCCCAGTTCATCAAGCAAGGGGTAATGTCCCCGCTGCAGATTGGCAAATAGACTTCACTAACATGCCCCCTGTACGGCGTACCAGATACCTACTCGTGATAGTAGATACATTTTCAGGATGGGTCGAAGCTTTCCCCACCACTAACAAACGAGCGTCCGCAGTTGCCTCTATCCTCCTCACCCAGATCTTTCCTAGGTTCGGGATGCCCACCTCCCTCCAATCAGATAATGGCCCTGAGTTCACTGCCCAAATTACCCAAAACCTCTCCAAGTCGCTCTCGCTCCCCTGGCATTTACGTTGTCCTTATCGACCACAAGCTTCAGGAAAAGTAGAAAGAACCAATAGAACTCTAAAAGACATCCTGACCAAACTATCCCTAGAACTATACCTTGACTGGGTTTGCTTACTTCCCTTAGCTCTACTCCGCATTCGGGCCCTCCCAAAGAAACCTTCTTTCTTGTCGCCCTTTGAGATCATGTACAGCCGCCCGATTCTACCCACGGAGCTCCCTTCCCACAAAGGACCAATTCCTACCAATATAGCCCTTCCGCTACTCTCTCTCCTCCACACTGAATTGTGGAAATATCAAGATTGGCTCCTTCCTGATCCATCTGCCTCCCAAAATCCTCTTGTCTTACAGCCCGGCCAACTAGTGTTTTATAAGCCGCCAGAAGACCGGCCTTCTCTCACCCCGAAATGGGAAGGTCCACACCCAGTTATTCTCTGCATCCCCCCTTGGCCGCCAAGCTCTTACTGCCTGATAACTCTGTCACCCCTTGGATTCATATCTCCAGGTTGAAACCAAATACCCAAGACCCACCTTCTCTGGACACTCAAGACCCATCAGTCACAATCCAGAGTCCTTCGGATACAGCCCAAGATGCTGTCTACTCTACCACGCCTCATCCCTCTGATCCCTTGAAACTCCACATCTCCCATTCACCCCCTTTGCCATCCATACCTGAATCATGACTTTTTCCTCCTTTACCGCTCTCTTGTTTTTCCTCCTCATTCCTGCTGCCACCCCAGCCTCCTTTGTATGGCGATTCAAAGTAAGACAGACTTACATGCAGCATCAAACAAAAGTTACTGCCCTCATTGCCACGTCAGACTGCCCTCTAAAAGGCTTCTCCGAGCCTTTATACCTCCACTTTCCTCCCTCCACTGAAGTGTTCACTAGCAGCTACCTTTATTCTCCCTACCTCTGCTTCCTCTATGACCAAAGACAAGCCTATTTTAAGCAATGGCAAGACACCTACGGGGGATGGCCCTACAGGTCCTGCGCCATTCACTACATGGGTAACCCCCAGTACCCACAGTATTACTCCTCCAACCGTTTCATGAGATACCCCAACGGCTCTTTCTCCTTATCAATCCCAGATCCCTGGGACTCTCGATGGGCCGCCGGGGTCACAGCCTCAGTTTACTATGGGGGATCCTCAACCCCCCACGGTACTCTTCATATCTCTCGAGAGTATGTTCCCTCTCACTCCCAGATCTCTCAAGTTGCATCAGATATCGGACATTCCGAGAAAGTCATTATCCAAACTCTTGACGGCACTTCTTCATCTTCTTATTCCTTCTACTCTTGGTTACAGCTTGTTCAAGACACCACCATCTTTCTCAATCACACCCTCAACACCGCCAATTGTTTCCTGTGTGCATCACTACAGCGCCCATTGCTGGCCGCCGTGCCCCTTAATATTTCCAACTACTCCTTCCATGCAGAAGGACCACCCCTCCGCCCCCTGGCAGACATACCCCTATGGGAACCAGAATACGCAGATAATCTCACCATCCACCACTGTGTAGGCCCAGCTCCACCCCCCTCCAGCGCACTTCACTGCCTCTCTATCTACACCCCTACCTCCAGCTCTAAGACTTTCACTCAACCGGGACACTTCTTTTGGTGTAATGGCAGTCTTTTTAACTCACTGCCTCCCAACTCCGATATACCCTGCATTCTCGTCACCCTAATCCCACAGCTTACACTTTACAGCATGGCAGAATTTCTTGAGCTCCAACCTCCCTTGCCCTCGCGCACAAAAAGGGCTGCTTTCCTTCCCATCATGGTCGGTATCTCTTTGACCACCTCAGCCATTGGGGCAGGGTTTTTGGGAGGAGCCTTGGGTCACTCTCTATGGGAAATAAGAAATCTCAACGACAAACTTGAAGGAGCCCCGACATCCACTGCCGATTCCCTAGCCTCTCTCCAAAGACAGGTCACTTCGCTAGCTACAGTCACCCTTCAAAACCTGCGAGCCTTAGATCTGCTTACAGCCGAGAAGGGTGGCACCTGGGTCTTCCTTCGAGAGGAGTGCTGCTATTACATCAACGAATCTGGCATTGTAGAAACTGACATTACCAAACTCACCGACCTTGCTTCCAGCCTCCACTCTGCTTCCAATTCCAACCCATTCTCTTCAATACTAACAAACCCCCTCTTTACCTGGCTCTGGCCCATTGCAGGCCCCATAATAATCATTCTTCTTGCCTGTCTCTTCTTACCCTGTATAATAAAGTTCATCAAATCCCAAGTCGGAAAAATCTCTAATCAAACTTTCAACCAGCTTTCACTCAGGAACTATCAGCTTCTGGCCACAGAAGATCCCTCACCCTCACGTGACCTCCTCACCACACGCTGAGACGGACCCCTCTCTCTGCTGGAAACTGTTCCTAGAAACAATAGCCGCAGACGCCTGGCTCCTGACACCCGTATCCTCTTGGCACCATTGGAATCAACAAGTCCTTGACCTATGGTTACAAGGAACCTTCATTGATTTCCAACCTGAAGAAGTCCACATCTACTCGTCCTTACTGTGGGGAGTCCTATCAACCCTTTCACCCCAATCCTCAAGCCCTCACTCCCTTCTCCGCCCCCGTTCAGCAGGAAGCAGTCAGAAAGAAAGCAACATCCACAACCCCATAGAGGAGAAAGGGGGGAATGAAGGGCCCCCACCAGTAAGATGGCGAACTTCCGGCTTCTCTTCTGGGTCCTCAGTTCCTGATGACGCCACCTAAAGGCCAATCACCTCTCTCCCCACTCCCACTCCCAGCACCTAGCCAATAGCCACCAGCCCCGTAGAAGTAACACCACAATCACTCCATGCCCCTTCCTATATAACCCAGCACCTTTCCCCAATAAAGCGGATTTCTCCAGTGAATTGCTGCTGTGTGTCGCTCCTTTCCTTTCAGATGGGTCATTCCACAAAGATGACATAGAAATCCTAAATGTGTATGCACCAAATAAAATAAAAAAATAGTGACAATACTAAATTCTGCCTAAAATGGAGCAAAACTTGATCTCCTATGTTTCTGGTGAGGCTGTACAATGGTACAAGCTTTCTGGAAAATAGTATGGCCATTTCTTGAAAGCTTCACCTACATTTGCCATAGGATTCAGCAATTGAACTACTGGTATCCCAGAAAAAATGAAAACCCAAGTCTCCAGAAAAACTAAAGCACATAGTGATCACACATGGTATCTCTTGCCCCCTGTACTCCCAGACCCAACTCAACTCCAAGAAAGTTACATAAAAGTTTCCAACTGTTCACTTCTAACCTAAATGTACTTCAAGTATGTCCTGATTTTGTTCCCACCATGTAGCATTCTTGATGCTTTTAATAGTGTTCTCTTTAGTTGAGGCTGGTTATGCGAATCCAAAGAATGTCAGGAGTCTGAATTGAAGGAGAGAAGATTAAGTTAGAAACAGTGATAACTTCCTCCATTCTTATACAGAATGGTGAAGAGGAAAATTGTGTCTTTGTTGTTCTGCTATTACTTTTAATGTCTCTTTTTTTCAACTCTTAGCTCCCTGCTCCAAACCAGTTATCCAACCCATATCCTATTCCCCTGAAGGGGCCAGCTTATGAATCCTGAGGTGTTAGTGCTTTCAGAGATCTTTGCATTTTAGTAGGTATAGTCTAAAGAATGGAGAACTTTAATAAGACTCAACTAAATTCATTTCTAATGAAATCTTGAGCTGATGGGGAAGATTTGAAATAAGGAGAATAGGCCAAGCCTACTAGCATGGCGTATACTCTATCCTTTCCTCCTAGGAATACGTTTGCTCCTTCTTCCATCCCAGTGACCCTACAGAGTTGCCTCTCTGGCAAGGAAGACCTTATCCAGAGGTGGAAGAGCCAAATCTCCTTGGGCTAGAAGTCAGATAAAGTAAAATAAAATTCTTTGAGCCTCAAAAGAATGGCAATTTAAAAGTAGGATGTAGGAACAATTTTAGCCCATTTCAACACCGAGTTAGATTGGTTTAGGATCAGCTCACTGTTTCAATGGGCACTTTAAGCCATGTATGTTTTGAGAAGTGTGTGTCTGTGTTCAAGCTCCGTGTCGGCAGGTCTCCTTCCACTTGGAAAACTATTCATCACACGTGGAAGGGAAAAAGCAGTGTGAATCAACATGGAAGTATGGTTACCTGTTTGCAGGGATGTGTGGGAAATCAGTAGCCCAATAATAGCTTTACTTCAAAGAGACATTGGCTAAGTAGGTGTGTTGACCCTTTCTCTGTGCTTTGATGATCACTAATTACGACTTTTTCTCTTTGGACTCAGTAAGAGTATTTAGGATTTTGTTGCCAAGTTTTCTGAGACCTTTGGTCATTAAGCCTTCACTAGCAATCTGTTCTAGCTTTGAAAATTTACTCCCTTTACAAATTGATTGTGACATTAATAGTCAACATGCCCGGATGAAGAATGGGCCATGTCCATTCTTATTGGTAAGATTTAGGAAAAATTCCTTGAAAATCTTGTATCATTTGGACTTATTACTCTTAACTCTGGATGGTTGTTTTTCCAAATGTTGCCAAATCTCCTAGTAATGCTTTTCAACCTGTGTAATTAAGAAGATTAAACGTGACAGCAATTTTTCTGTTGAATTAATGATGGGCTTTTAGTTTTTCACTTTTCAAAAAATGTAATAATCGCCATTTTATGCAAGAACATTATCAGAAATAATTATGTGATTAAATCAAGGCAAAAAGGCAACAGACAACAGGCAGAAAAATACCATTAATGGTTAAATGGTTTGTGTTTCCATTGTCTAAGATTCCTAATTTGGCATTCAAGACTCCCATGAATCCAGCTCTAGTTCATTTCCTCCTATTTCATAACATATATTTTTACTTTAGTTAAACTACGTTTTTGGCTTTATTTTAGTTTTTTGAAAGTTATCTTCTCCTTATCTTTCCTTATGCACTGCCCCTTACACATTTGTAATACCCTCCCCATTTCTGACCTTGTCCAGGAAATCTTTCCCATTTCTTAGCAGTCAGGAACAATGCCCCTTCTTGGACTCCACCATCAGATGCAATTTCTTCTTTGATTGCCTTTGTTCTTACTACATGTATCGAAGTGGATTCATTTTGTTATAATTGTGTACAAGCTCATTTCTTAACTAAAAATTGAGGCTATAAGAGTAAGTGAAATACTCAAGGGAGACTGCACAGACAGAGGAAAAAGGAAAGCTGAAATGGATTTCTAGAACACATCAGTGAAAGCATTTAGAATTAGTTCCTATCTTTCCCTTCACTACATATTCTTTCTCTGCTTAGTGTATCTCAATAGACCACTTGAATGAATCCTTATGTATTAATCTAGTCTGTGTTCCTAAAGTAAAGATTTCCTACAGATGAACCCCAAATTGGTGACTGATAGGATTTAGGCTCACATTTCTGGAAAATTAAGTCTTGTTTTCCAAATGTAGTTTTCTTTGAGATACAAAACACATTACATTACATGGGGACATATGCATGTGCTGACCTTGTTTACATACACTACTGGCCATTTTGATTAATGAAATAAAATAACATATCATCAGTGTACATACAAATGATTTTTTATTTTTCACCTTTAAAATTTCCTTCTTTCCTTCCACCTTCATTTTCTTCCATAAACTGGTTAAGCAGAAAGTATTTTATATAGAGGGCTTTTTCCTTTAGGGTCACTATGACCTCAACTCAGGGTAGTCCTGACTTTGTGATGTCACAAGTGCTATGATGAAGGCCAGTTGTGGTAAACATTGAATGCAATAGGTGGCCAGAGAAAATATAGGAGCAGGTGAGGAAAAGGTGATTTACCATAAAGATGAAATGTCTATTATTTTAGTTGGGTAAAGAGCAGAGATAGAAAAAAAATTAAAACTAGTTTTTCCTTTATTACAATAAAAATAATATGGGATTATTGAAAAATAGTTTAATAACATGAACTGTTATTCTTACCAAGACAAGGTAACATCTACCATGCTATATTACAAAATTTGATTGAATTATTTTTGTTAAACTGTCATAAATATACCATACTATACCACGAACATCTTAATATATCATAAATGTCAAAGAATATACAAGCATGTGAATATTTATAATAACTATATATTTCATTAAATGAAATATAAACCATATTATAATTTATATAATGAGCACTGTATTAGTGAACACTGATATTTATTAATTCTAATTTTTCTATATTTTAAAACCATGATGATATGCATATTTTATTTAACTTGTCTAATTGTTTGCTTAAGATAACTTCTAGAAATTGACTTGATGTGTCTCAGGATAAACATATTTAAATTTTGCTGTATATTTCACCAAATTGCCTTTGAGAAAAGCTGTATTAATTTGTTCCTGGGAAAAGGGTTTGAGAGGATCTTTCTTACCCCATGCTTGCTGCCTAGTGTGTTATCAATTTTTAAACCTTTGCCAAAATAATAAAAAAACTCTACATTTCACTATCTCATCATTTCTGTTGTTTTGAAAGAACTTGAATATATTTGCTAACAATTTTTTATTTCTTTATATTATATGTTTAACTATATGTCTTTATTGTATATATAAAGAAATATAATTTAAATATACTATATACTATTTCTTAGATGGTTATTCATCTCTGTAACTCAGCGGGGGAAATATTTTCCCAGTCCAGGGCAAAATACCTTTGAAACTAAAATTAGTCAAAGGGAGAAATGAAGTGGGAGAAACCTGTTCATTGCTTACAAGCAGTTGTCCACTTCTAATTGCCAGTGTCTCTTGCAACCCAGCTGCAAAAAGGGACCCTATCGTAAGATTCCTCAAGGGAGGAACAACCTAAGACAGGCACAGTCGCAGGGGGGCCATCAGGTGAGAAATTGGGGATCAACAGAGGTGAGGCTTAGAACCTCACCCCCCCCGTTCTGAGAGAAATCTTCTGCATACGTGGATGTTTTATTGCCCTGGTCTAGCTTGGATTAACACATAGTCTACAGGCACACACCTGATCATCTACATGTACTCTCTTACAACACTAAACTATGTTTTCTACCTTTATCTTGTATCTACCTACCACTTCAGCATTTTATTAAAAATAATAATAATAAAGAGAGAAATGTGGTATCCACATATAAATCAAGTATAAAAACCAAATGAGTATTCATATTTGAACTGACTGTTTATAGTTCATAATGCATGAGCAAAACCGAAAGTTTCTGTGATGACTGCCCTTGTACTGTTCACTATGTAACTTATTCATTATGTAAGAATTTGTTCTACATGTAAAAACTTGTTTGTTATGCCTCAGAAGATTGGAGACTGACAAAAATTAGGCTTGGGGTGGAATAATGATTGTGCATTGAGCATTGACTCCCCTATACAGAATTTTATTGTCGTTAACAACCATTTGATCAATAAATATGAGAGATGCCCTCACAAAAAAAAAAAAAAAAAAGGACAGACTTCCAATGGTAAAATAAATTAGTAACCGGGATGTAATGTATAGCATAAGGAATATAGTCAAGATATTGTAACAGCCTTGTAGAGTGATAGCTGGAACCTAGAATTATGTATATAAATGTTCTACCACTGTGTTGTACACTTGAAACTCATGTAATGTAATACTGTGTGTCAACTACCCTTCAATAAAAAATAATTATTTAAATAAAAAAAAAAAAAAAAAAAAGGGACCCTATCCAACCTCTTTGGTCCAGATGTGCCCTTGCATCCCCTTGTAATTACCTATTGTTATGGAGATGGCCTACTCTCCACCCCTTGGAAACACCTATTGATATGGAGATGTACTAAGGCCAGGTGAGAGATTCTGGAAATACTGTAATTTTACCCACAGCTCTTAGCTTTATGATTAAAAAAAATTTTAGTTAAAATTTTTTTTGTTGTAAAGACTGTCAATCTTTTTATGTTTTCTGGATTTTGTATCAACATTCTAACTCATCCTTGTATTAAACTTTACAGAGACAGATATGTAATGTAAATAATTACCACTTATTAGCATTAATAATAATATTGAGGGAAAAAACACATTATATCTACATTGTGTTTCTAGCTTAGTAAATTAAATACTAGTCCAAGACTCTTAGAAACATTCATTTATTCATTCAGTATTATCTCATTTAATCTTTATAACAAAAGTCTTATAAGACAGTGATTCCCATTTAACAGAAGGAAACAGATTCAAAGAATTTAAAAGACATTTGAAGTTTAGGAAACTATTTGATGGCATCCCTAGCCCTTAAACATAGTTGAGAAATTTAAAATAGACCTTGTGAATTCAAAAACCAAATAATTGACTGACTTAGTAACAATGATATCCCACCTACATTGTAGTCACAGCTTTCTGGAAAGGTGGTGCCTATTCATATGACAAAACACACATGCAAAAAATCAGTAGCTGTAAATATTTTCTGAACACTTCAAAGTTCCCAGATTGGAATGTATTTTGGAGGGATGGCGGCTCATTGTCCACAACCCCCAGGGAGCTGTCACTCTCAGGGACCAATGACATTTCACTTTGAAGCTGAGATTTTGTGGATCAGCCATTAGGATGAGAACCCTGCTGAGGCCATCAGCCACTAAATGTTGGCTGAGGCCATCTGGAGCAGTGCTAGTGGTGATTGAACAACCCCAGAGGATCTCTGTACAAGGTGGCAGTCCAACAACTTATGCCCAGACTGTGGGAGGAGGGCAAGAAAACAGACTTGGAAGAGAGTTTCCTACACATTCGTTTCCATTAGAGCCTGACAGTATGTAGAGACTGGGAGAAGACTAACACCTCCTCCCTTGACTCACTCCCATATTTAGAGAATTCAGAAACCATATCCTGATTCAAGACAACAGTTCCTTCTGGAAAACAAGGGACTGCAAAATCACACCTGGAAATCTGGACTGTTTTAAATACATAGAATATTAAGAGTGAAAAAATGCTTGGAAGGCCGTTTCTCCATTACCTCTAAAACTGGCTTCAGTGTGTTAGCTCTAATTAACTGCTGTAAATATCACAGCTATTTTTTTCTTTTTTTGTTGAAATTTAAAATATATTTTAACAAATGTTATGTATATGTCTGAATATGTAGAGAAAATCCTGTGCATGGGATGTCAACACCCCATGGATCTTTTCCCTGACTGACTGACTGTTGGTTTGGGCACCCATCTGTGCCTTCTTTGTACCTATGTTTACCTCAGCTTTGTACCTAGGCTTAATACAAGGGGGTTTTAGTTCTATATACTGCCTGTTTCTCATCCTGGATGTTGAGTTTCTTCAAGATAAGAACAATCTCTTATTTATATTTGGACATCAGGATCAAACTGTGTCTGGCACAGAAATATTTTTGAAAAAGTTGACTGATTTCCTAAGCACTAGAATGTCACCACTAAGAAGATAAGACTCAAATAGTTAAAACCTTGATGTGAAATAAACAATGGTAAGACTCTTTGCAAAGTGCCATGCTAGAGAAGGACATCTCTTCTTGCTCTGGTAGGATAAAGGAGGCTTCCTGGAGGAGGTGACACCTTAGCCAGAATCTTACGTGTATCCCAGTTGAATGCTACAGATGGTTTACACTGGCTCATGAGAGCCAATAGTCAAATTTTCAGGAATTCTGTGAACCAGTTGCTAAACACAGCCATCATTAAAATGTCAAATCATGTAAATTTACAACTGAATAAGTTTTATTAAAAACAAAGGTAACAAATGCTCAAAGCTCATCATTTCCTGATTATTCTACATTTTGCTATAATTCATGCTCTTGAGGTTATTCTATTGTGTCTCTATGATGGAATTACTCCACATTCAGTATTTATACCATGGGCATTGGCAAGTGCTACAAACTTGGGTATTATTGTCCCCCTTCATCTCCCCACCCCCAGGAATTTGGTTGCTAAACATTTACCAGCACACCAATACCCTTATCCTTTCTCTCTGGTTCATTTACCATATCCTTTTGGGCACTAAGTCCTGCCAGTTCCACCTCATTAATATCTCAAAAATAACTGTCCTCTCTCCCTTCTGCAGCCCTTGCCTTAAATCTGGCTTTCTCTGCACCATTACTGCAGCTGCCTTTTAAATGGTCTGTGTGTCTGTCCACCTGCTGGTCCATTGTCTCCATGGTGGTCAGGGCGATTCTTTCTATTAACCAGACTATTTCTCCTCTTCTAAGTCCTTTAATGTACAGTTTGCACTCCTACATTTAAAGGCCTTGCCTACACGCAAGGCAGTTTGCCAGGGTCTCAGCCTCATTTCCTCTCACTGGCATTCTCTTCAGCTCTTTAATATATTCTGCAGCTTCTCCTGCTAAGCCTGTTCTGTCATCCTCTATGCTTGTCTTGTATCTTTTCCTCTGCTTGGAATCTCTTACGCAGCTTCGTTTATTAAAGGAGACAGCATAGCCTTAACTTTGCTCTTAAGCATGTGTTTTGTCATGTTTTGTCCTCAGATTAGACTTTCACTTCTAGCCCTGCTAGTTACCATCTGGGAGAATTTGGGCAAGTGCCTTAACTGCCCTGAGCTTTAGTTTTCTCATCTGACTGTACTAGTGCTTACACCATGGGATCATTGCAAAGATTAAAGGAGGAAATACATATATATGTAATTCTTAGTCTATATATAATCCTTACCATCATGTCTGCAATATAATACTAAATGAGTGTTAGCTTTTGCTATTACTATTATGAAATATTACTCATATTTTAAAATTAAGGGCTTCTTTCTTGATTTATTGCCTTGTGTTATTAACATCTTCAGTAACTTCTCGAGAAAGGGTCCATGGGAGGCAGTTTTGAGGAGTGTATCTAAAAATGTCTTTATTCTGATTTCATCCTTGAATGACTTTAGAGTTCTCAAGTCAAAAATTGCTATTGCTTTAGAGTATTAAATTGCCTTGTAGCCAGTATTTATTTCTTTGAGAAGTCTTAGGCCATTCTGATACCTAATTCTTTGTATGTGACCTTTTTGTTTACAATTTCTCCTGAAGTTATGATGTGTTGAAGTTTCAGGATACTGTACCCTAGTGTGGATTCCTTTTTCCTTAAAATGTGGTGGACTCTTGTTATCTTATTGGAAACCTCAAAATATGCTCAGAAAAGATCAGGCCTAATTCTGGAAGTGTAGTTTGTGAAAATGCTGAGCTGAATTGCCTCAAATAATAAGGCGACATGACTATTAATATTAATATTAGCCCTGAGAGGTCTGGGCTATAAGTTTGGAGGGCTCAAGGAGGAAGAAGTTTCTGGAAAAGGAGTGGACCATGACTTCTGTGTGATTTATTTGATGCTTCATTTCTCGGGCTCTTAGTTGGATGTTGGGCTTTCTGTACTGATCTTTGAGTTATCCTTTCTTTCCTAGTTTTGGTATCTTTATCATTTTGTTCTCTCTCTGGAATATCTCCTTGTCATTGTCTTCTATTCTTTTCTCCTGAATGTAAGTTTTGATAATTTTGTTTTATAACTAGCAGGGCTAATTCTTATTCTCTGGTTATTCATTACTAATTTTTATGATGTCATATTCTTATTGGGGATGTCATATTCTTATTGGGGATGTCATCTTATTGGGGATGTCATATGACATCTTATTGGGGATGTCATATTTCATTTTAAGTGTTCTGCCCTGGCTGTGTCTTTGTTTCCTTCAACCACCTTTTAATACTTTTTTTAAACTATTTACATGTTGAGGGCTTTTCTCAACAGTTTGGTAATTCTTGGCTATCTTCCTCTTTTTTTAAGTAAATTTTAAGATTGAGAAGCTAGTGGGACTTACCATTTCACCGTGCTGTGAAAGCCATTCATTCACCCATTCAACAGATGGCCGTGGCACACTCTCTGTGTGCCATGAACTACTCAAGTGTTGAAAATACTAGGTTGTAGCTGTCTGTTTTTACATACAGGGAGGTATTAAAATGTGATGGTTGATGGGGCTGGCTGGATGGTAGAGGTGTCAATGTTGAATTTGGCTATTTCTGTGGAACTGCCCCCACTAACTCCAACAAACATCAGCATCTCTAGACCTTCCCTCAGGAATGGTCCAGCTTTTCTGAAGATACTTCCTCCAGTCTTCTGCCTGTGGGCTGGGCTGAGGAGGTTGCATGATAGTTTGATTGCCTGTGTTCTGCACCCAGGTGGGAGCTGGTTATCTCACTGTCCGATGTGTAGCTTATCATTATTTCCTTTTTTAAAACCTAGGCCCTCATCCTTCCTCTCCTCTCGGCCTGTGTTCCCAAGTTTAGGGTCCCTCTGGTTCAATTATTACCTATACTATAACCCCCTCCTTCCAACTGGACTCAACTCCTCCTGGACTGGGGCTGGAGGATATGGGTGTATAATTCCCCTTTATGCAGATTTTCAAACTTTTTTTCTCTTTTATGGGTATTTGGTGCCTTACATCCCAGAATTTCTCAGGGATTACGTGGACAAACAGTTGACTTCTCATCTGTGTCCCCAACTGTAAGGCCCTCAGTTTGACCTTCAGGTTTGACCTTTCTCTGCCCCTTTACCTCCTCTGCTATATCCCCATAACCTCAGCCATCAATAGCTCATTAAACAAGGAACTAATGTTTATTTTTTTCTTGTTCTTTCTGTTTTGCACTGGTGGGTGGAAGGATATGATGTTTAACAATGTGTTTGTTCTGCCACCTTAAAACCAGAAGTCCTGTAATTCCCACCCCCTCCTCTGTGCTTGTGTGTGTGTCTTTACTGGACTGTAACTCCCTGAGGGAGTTTGTGAGCTTGACCTAGAGTAGGTTTTAATTAAGGTTTTATAAGTTGTGTGACTTGGATCTTGAGGGATATGAAATAGCTAAGTTGGGAAGAGGGGCTTGGGGAACATGCCATTTTACAAAGATGAAACAGCATGCCTAAAAGAAGGATGAAAAGAAGAACACAGTGAATTTTTGCAATTACAAGGAATTGTGTCTGCACCTTAGAATATGTTTATGGGTGTAGCAAAAATGAACTATGTCTCTCTGAAATGACCCCTTGGCATGATGCCACATACGATAGAAAGAAGGTGGTCTCAGACATTCTGCCCTTTGGTGTCTATTGGCAGGACCTGTAGATATGATGGGATGTTATTCCTGTGATTAGGCTACACTATGTGGCAAAGGGACAAGGATCTGCAGATATAATTAAGGGCTCTCATCATTTGAGTTTGAGTTAATCAGGAAAGATTATTCAGGGAGATTAACCCAATCAGGTGGGCTTTCAAAATAGGTCAGAAAGACAAATAGTTACCACCCTAGAGGGGGTGAGGATTTAATAATATGGGTAACTGTTGAGCCACTGTATTGTGTATTTGAAGCCAGTATAAGATTGTATATCAACAATGCTTCAATTAAAAAAGAGATAAAGACATTAAGTAAAATTAAAAACAAATCAAAAAGAATCCCAATGAAAGAGATGATCTTGTTGCTTTCTTCTTGGCCTTAAAGAAGTAAGCTGCTCTGTTGTGATAGGGTCACATGGCTAGTAACTGAAGGGGTTCTCTAGGAGCAGAAAGCGCCCCCATCCCCACCCCTGGTTGACAGTGAGCAAGAAAACAGGGATCTCAAATCTACAGCCACAAAGAACTGCATTCTGCCACATCTTGACTAAGCTTGCAAGAAGACCCCGAGCCCCAGATGAAAACTGAACCTGGCCAACATCTTGACTTCAAGTTTGTGAGATGGAGCAGAGAACCCAATTTTTACATGGTCCCCAGCCTTCTGACCTACAGAAACTGCAAGACAGTAAATACGTGACGTTTTTAGGTGCTATTTGTATTAATTAGTTATACAGCAATAGAAAATTAAAATACCATGTTAAATGCTTGATATAGACAATTTTTAGTTATTGCTGCCAAACTAACCTTTTTAAGCTGGTGATCTTTTTATACCTAATTTGGGTAAGAAAAAAAAGCAAGCTTGATCAAGTACATAATAATTTACCCTTGAAATATGCTCAGAAAAGATCAGGCCTAATTCTAGAAGTGTAGTTTGTGAAAATGCTGAGCTAAATTGCCTCAAATAATAAGGTGACATGACTATTAATATTAATATTAGCCCTGAAAGGTCTGGGCTTTAAGTTTGGATGGCTCAAGGAGGAAGAAGTTTCTGGAAAAGGAGTGGACCATGACTTCTGTGTATGGTGGAGGATCCAGGCATTTGGGAGATGAGTTGTGAGAGGTGCCTGTTTGAGAAATGCTTGTGGACTTAAGGAATAGTGAAATTAGGTATCACTTTTTAGCTGTTTCCTGTGTAGTGTTGTAATTTGTCTGTTATCCTTAATATTTGGTAAATTCTGTTTTGCATTTTTTAAAAATTTGAAAAAGAAATGAGGTCCAGATTTGATTTCTTTCATATATGCATTTCCTATACACACAACACATACACACACACACTTGCACACACACATATACTTTTGAGAGTAGACCACCATGGTGTGTTAGAAGTTTGGCCTCACATATCAAACATGATTCCAGCTCTCCTTACAGATCCTATTCTCATGATCATCTGGATACATATGGTTGGGAATATGAAAGTCGTCTTATTGAAAACAGCCTCATTGCAAACCACATCTCATAGAATGAGCCCTTATATAAACTGACCATCCTTCATGTAGATGGCTCGACTACAATAAAACTTCATTAACTTCAAATGGCCCACGAATATTAAGGGATTCTGAATGCAAAGAGAATGAGTGGATCTGGTCATGCGGGGAGTAGCAATTTGTTGCACTGAATTATATATAACTTGCAACAAATTAACATTTGATTAGTGAGATTTAAGGCAGTGTGACTATATTTGTAAGTGTTGAAAGATCATGAAAAATGAGCAGATTTTTTTTGTCTATCTGGGGTAAGAGGAATGGGACTGATCACAGCAGGGTCTGTGAACTCTTCTTTGACTTCCAGAAGTTGTGCTTTTGAGACCAGCCAGGCAGGCTTGGACTGCCCTCTGTGAGGCCTAGTACATGCTGCTTCATGGCAATATAAAAATGAAGGCTGTCTCCTAGGGAAAATATATGTATATAAAATCCTCATGTAAGGTTGAATCTGCAAGCAGGGTATTTATTGAACAAGTGAGAAGCAAATGTGAGGATGAGGTGAAATCTGCTGCAAGGATTTTAGATGAGCATAAGATGTTTAGAAAGGTTGTCCACAGTGACATGTCTTTCATCTAGCTATTTGCAGGATATAGGAAAATGCTGGAACTTTCTGAGATTGATTTTATTTACATACATTATTTTGAGAATGGTTGATGAGGAGGAGTAATATGGAAATCTATAGTGGAACAGAAAAATAAGGTTTGCACTTTCCAATCATGAGGTCAAATAAGGAAGGCTTGCCCAGGAAACATGATTTTAGCATCTGTGAACAAACTACAGTATTTGCCTATGATATGGAAGTGTTACAGGTTGAGTTTGTTCTCCTTGGTTCTTTTCCCCACCACAGCAAAAAATTGAAAGGCAAAGACACAATAGCAAAGCACAGGGAAAGTTTTACTTGAATGCACGCCAAGGGAGGAGCAGGCCAGAGTCAAGGTAGACAAAGGCCTTGATTGTCTTATTGAAAACAGCCTGTTAGGCAGGAGGATTGTATATTGCCTTCTGGCTAGGAGGCGCCTCTTCCCCGAAAAGGTGGGGTTATTTGATTTATAGGTCTTTCTGTATAGCCATCCCTCTCCTTGAGCATGTCCTTTCCCCACGCTGAGGTGTGATCTGGGCAGTTCTTGGTTCCATTTGATTGTGCCCTGTGTTGGCATCTGGTTGGAGAGGAAATTACTCCCTGCAAAGCCTTTGTTGTTTTCATGTGGGACCCCCTGCCTGGGCAGAGGTTAGGTGGCTTTTGCTTTGAATGTATTTGGCTGGCTTCTTCTTTGAGCCTTATCTTCCCCTTTTCCTGCTGCTCATGACTATCCTTCTACCTAACAGAAATACGACTCACAGTTGTAAGCAAAGCTTCCAAGTATTTCCAAGAACCCCAACTAAAAGCCAACTTTCACTGAATGCCTTCTATGGACCATGCACTCTACATTCCTCATTTCATTTAATCCTCCTCACAACCATCTAAGATGGGAACTTTCACCAACCCCATTTCAAACAGAAGTCAAGTCAATGGAATGACACGTAATTAGGTAAAAGTGGCATCAAAGTTTAGCAGTGTTAAGTCAAGATGGCTGTTTTTAACTGCTACTTACTACTCTCTCCCAAGAAAGCACATGGCAATTTACAATCCTTGGTGCCACTTGGACTTGTTAGGATAAAATTAGAGCATCTGAAGTATTTCAGACTTTATGCGTGATACAGATGGAATGGGGTGACAATTGGCTTGGTAGCTGACTTTGCATCTATGATTTTAAAATATGGCATAGTACCTGTACTCTGAGAGCTCATAATACATGTACTAAGTGCAGTTGTCTTAGTGTAACTGCCCTTGATCTTTTTTTTTTTTATTAAGGTATCATTGATATACAATCTTATGAAGGTTTCACATGAGCAACATTGTAGTTACTACATTCACACCTATTATCAAGTCCTCCCCACATACCATATTGCAGTCACTGTCCATCAGTGTAGTAAGATGCTATAGAATCACTACTAGTATCTCCTGTGCTATACTGCCTTCCCTGTGACCCCCCTACATTATGTGTACTAATGATAATGCCCCTTAATCTCCTTCTCCCCCTCTCCCCATCCACCCTCCTCACTCCCTTCCCTTTGGTAACTACTAGTCCCTTTGTGGAGTCTGTGAGTCTGCTGCAGTTCTTTTCCTTCAGTTTTGCTTTGTTGTTATGTTCCACAAATGAGTGAAATAATTTGGTACTTGTCTTTCTCCTCCTGGCTTATTTCACTGAGCATAATACTGTCTAGCTCCATCTATGTTTTGCAAATGGCAGGATTTTTTTTCTTCTCATGGCTGAATAATAGTCCATTGTGTATATATATCACCTCTTCTTTATCCATTCATCTACTGATGGACACTTAGGTTGCTTCCATATCTTGGCTATTGTAAATAGTGCTGTGATAAACATAAGGGTGCATATGTCTTTTTGAAACTGGGATCCTGCATTCTTAGGGTAAATTCCTGAGAGTGGAATTCCTTGGTCAAATGATATTTCTATTTTTAGTTTTTTGAGGAACCTACATATTGTTTTCTACAATGGTTGACATAAATTTATATTCCCACCAACAGTGTAGGAGGGTTCCCCTTCCTCCGCATCCTCGCCAGCATTTGCTGTTCCTTGTCTTTTGGATGTTGGGCATCCTAACTGGTGTGAGGTGATATCTCATTGCGGTTTTAATTTGCATTTCCCTGATGATTAGCGATGTGGAGCATCTTTTTACGTGCCTGTTGGCCATCTGACTTTTTTCTTTGGAGAAGTGTCTGTTCAAATTCTCAACCCATTTAATTAATCTGGTTATTTGCTTTTTGAATTTTGAGGTGTATGAATTCTTTATATATGTTGGATGTTAACCCCTTATTGGATATGTCATTTATGAATATATTCTCCCATACTGTAGGATGCCTTTTTGTTCTACTGATGGTATCCTTTGCTGTACAGAAGCCTTTTAGTTTGATGTAGTCCCATTTGTTCATTTTTGCTTTTGTTTCCTTGCCAAGGAGATATCTTCAGAAAAAAGTTGCTCATGTTTATATTCAAGAAATTTTTGCCTATGTTTTCTTCTAAGGGTTCTATGGTTTCATGACTTACATTCAGGTATTTGACCCATTTTAAGTTTACTTTTGTGTATGGAGTTAGACAATAATCCAGGTTCATTCTCTTACATGTAACTGTCCAGTTTTGCCAACACCAGCTGTTGAAGAGGCTGTCATTGCTCCATTGTATATCCATTTATACTTTGTTGTTTATTAATTGGCCATATATGTGTCAGTTTATATCTGGGCTCTCTATTCTGTTCCATTGATCAGTGGATCTGTTCTTGTGCCAGTAGCACATTGTCTTGATTACTATGGCTTTGTGGTAGAGCTTGAATTTGGGGAATGTAATCCCCCCAGCTTTATTCTTCCTTCTCAGGATTGCTTTGGCTATTCAGGGTCTTTTGTGGTTCCATGTGAATTTTAGAGCTATTTATTCCAGTTCCTTGAAGAATGCTGTCAGTATTTTGATAGGGATTGCATTGAATCTGTAGATTGCTTTAGGCAGGATGGCCATTTTGACAATATTAATTCTTCCTATTCATGAGCATGGGATGTATTCCCATTTATTGGATGTCTCCTTTAATTTCTCCCATGACTGTCTCATAGTTTTCAGGGTATAGTTTTTTTCACTTCCTTGGTTAGGTTTATTCCTAGGTATTTTATTCTTTTTGATGCAATTGTGAATGAAATTGTTTCCCTGATTTCTCTTTCTGCTAGTTCATCATTAATGTATAGGAATGCAACAGATTTCTGTGTATTAAGTTTGTATCCTGAAACTTTTCTGAATTTGGTTATTAGTTCTAGTAGTTTTGGGTTGGATTCTTTAGGGTTTCTTATGTACAGTATCATGTCATCTGCAAACAGTGACAGTTTTACTTCTTCCTTGCCAATCTGAATGCCTTTTATTTCTTTGTGTTGTCTGATTGCTGTGGTGAGGACCTCCAGAACTATGTTTGATAAAAGTGGAGAGAGGGGGCGTCCCTGTCTTGTTCCTGACCTTAGAGGAAAAGCTTTCAGCTTTTCGCCATTAAGTATGATGTGGGCTGTGGGTTTGTCATATGTGGCCCTTATTATGTTGAGGTACTTGCCCTGTATAACGTTTTGTTGAAAGTTTTTATAATGAATTAATGTTGAATTTTGTCGGATGCTTTTTCAGCATCTCTGCAGATGATCATGGGATTTTTGTCCTTTTTGTTGATGTATTGTATGATGTTGATGGATTTTTGGATATTGTACCATCCTTGCATCCCTGGAATAAATTCTACTTGATCATGATGGATGATCTTTTTGAATTCAGTTAGCTATGATTTTGTTGAGTATTTTTGCATCTATGTTCATCAGGGATATTTGTCTGTAATTTTCTTTTTCATGGTGCATTTCCCTGGTTTTGGTATTAGGGTGATGCTGGCCTCATAAAATGAGTTTGAAAGTATTCTCTCCTCTTCTTTTTTTGGAAAACTTTAAGGAGGATGGTAAATGTTTGATGAAATTCAGGAGTGTAGCCATCTGGCAATCTTAGGTAGTTTTTGATTACCAGTTCAGTTTCATTGCTGGTAATTGGTCTGTTCAGATTTTCTGTTTCTTCCTGGTCATTCTTAAAAGGTTGTATTTTTCTAGAAAGTTGTCCATTTCTTCTAGGTTCTCCAAGTTGTTAGCATATAATTTTTCATAGTATTCTCTAATATTTCTTGTATTTCTGTGGGGTCCATAGTGATTTTTCCTTTCTCATTTCTGATTGTGTTCCTGTGTGTAGACTCTTTTTTTTCTTGATAAGTGTGGCTAGGGGTTTATCTATTTTGTTTATTTTCTCCAAGAACTAACTCCTGGTTTCATTGATTCTTTCTATTATTTTATTCTTCTTAATTTTATTTATTTCTGCTTTAATCTTTATTATGTCCCTCCTTCTACTGACTTTGTGCCTCATTTATTGTTCTTTTTCTTGTTTCATTAATATGAGTTTAGACTGTTAATTTGGGATTGTTCATCTTACTTGAGGTAGGCTTGTATTGCAGTGTACTTTCCTCTTAAACTGGCTTTCGCCTCATCCCACAGAAGTTGGGATTTTGAGCTGTTGTTTTCTTTTGTCTCCATATGTTGATTGATTTTGGTTTTTATTTGGTCATTGACCCATTGGTTATTTAGGAGCATGTTGCTAAGCCTCTATGTGTTTCTGGACTTTTTTGTTTTCTTTGCATAATTTGTTTCTAGTTTTATACCTTTGTGGTCTGAGAAGCTGGTTGGCACAGTTTCAATCCTTCTGAATTTACTAAGGCTCTTTTTGTAGCCTAATATGTGATCTATTCTGGAAAATGTTCCATGTGCACTTGAGAAGAATGTGCATCCTGCTGCTTTTGGGTGGAGTGTTCTGTAGATGTCTGTTAGGTCCATCTGTTCTAATGTGCTGTTCAGTGTCTCTGTCTCCTTACTTATTTTCTGTGTGATTGCTCTGTCCTTTGGAGTGAGTGGAGTGTTGAAGTCTCCTAAAATGAATGCATTTCATTCTGTTTCCCCTGTTAATTGTGTTAGTATTTGTTGTGCAGATTTGGGTGCTCCTATGTTGGGTGCATAGGTATTTATAATGGTTATATCCTCTTGTTGGACTAACCCCTTTATCATTATGTAATGTCCTTCTTTGTGTCTTGTTACATTCTTTGTTTTGATACAGGCATTCCAACGCCTGCTTTTTTCTCCTTATTATTTGCATGGAATATCTTTTTCCATCCCTTCTCTTTTAGTCTGTGTATGTCTTTGGGTTTGAAGTGAGTCTCTTATAGTCAGCATATAGATGGGTCTTGCTTTTTTATCCATTCTGTAACTGTTTCTTTTGATTGGTGTGTTCAGTCCATTTACATTTAGGTTGATTATCAATAGATATGTATTTATTGCCATTGCAGGCTTTGGATTCGTGATTACCAAAGGTTCAAGGGTAACTTCTTACTACCTAACAGTCTAACTTAACTCATTTAGTATGCTATTACAAACACAATCTAAAGGTTCTTTTTTTTTTCCTCCTATTTCTTCCTCCTCCATTCTTTATATATTAGGTATCATATTCTGTACTCTTTGTCTATTCCTTGACTGACTCTGGGGGTAGTTGATTTGATTTTGCATCTGCTCAGTAATTAATTTGCCTACTTTCTTTACTATGGTTTTGTTTCCTCTGGTGACAGCTGTTTATTCTCGGGAGCACTTCCATCTATAACTGTCTCTCCAAATTACACTGTAGAGACTTTGTGGGAGGTAAATTCTCTCAGCTTTTGCTTATCTGGAAATTGTTTAATCCCTCCTTCAAATTTAAATGTTAATCCTGCCACGTCTAGTATTTGTGGTTCAAGGACCTTTTGCTTCCATGTAGTAAATATATCATGCTTCTCCCTTCTTGCCTGTAAGGTTTCTGTTGAGAAGTCTGATGATTGCATAATGGCTTTTCCTTTGTATGTGATCTTTTTTCTCTCTCTGGCTGCTTTTTATACTCTGTCCTTGTCCTTAATCTTTGCCATTTTAATTATTATATGTCTTGGTGTTCTCTTCCTAGGGTTCCTTATGTTGGGAGATCTCTGCACTTCTGTGACTTAAAAAACTATTTCCTTCCCTAGACTGGGGAAGTTTTCAGCAATTATTTCCTCAAAGAGACTTTCTGTCCCTTTTTCTCCCTCTTCTTCTTCTGGTACTCCTATAATGCGAATATTGTGCTGTTTGGATTGGTCACACAGTTCTCTTACTATTCTTTCATTCCAAGAGATCTTTTTTCTCTCTGTACCTCAGCTTCTTTGTATTCCTGTTCTCTGTTCTATTTGCTTTACCGTGTCCTCTATGTCATCTAATCTACTTTTAAATCTCTCCATTGTATGTTTCATTTCAGATACTGTATTTTTCAATGTTTCTGTCTCTTTCTTGAAGTCCTCCCTACCATCTTGAATATTTTTCTGTAGCTCTGTGAGCATATTTATGATTTTTTGTTTTGAAATCTTTATCAAGGAGATTGGTGATTTCAGTTTCACTGAGCCCTCTTTCTGGTGTTTGAGGGATTTTGGATTGTATAAGATTCTTTTGCAATTCCATATTTCTAATAATTGCTATGGACTAATACTTTGTGTAGGTTGCACCTTCTAGCCCCCAGAGGCTCTACTCTCTGGAGCTGCCCATCACCTCACCTAGAGTGATGGTGGGGGTTGCAGGTGCCTGGGGCTAGTGCCTTCTGGGAGGAAAGAGCTCTTTCCTGTTTCCCAGCTGCAGTGCCTGTCTCCACTGCCAGGGCCAATGGGCTGTGCACAGAGGGAGGAGCCTCTGTACTATGCCCCTGTAGCTTCCATAGTAAGGGCCTGCCCTTAGGCTGGCCTGGTGCAATGGCAGGGTCTGCAGGTTTGTGAATCAGTGCCTGCTGGGAGGAGTGGCAGGCTATACATCATGGTGGTGGTCCTTGGCATTGTTGCCAGCCATGGGTATAGAGCACCTGAAGCTCCTGAGAGTTCCCACACTGATGGTCCCATTGTGCCAGGATGATTTTGTCCACCTATCCTTTCTCCTGAGCAGGAAGCTCTGTGTAATCTTTGCCCCTTTAGCACCCCTCTCACTGTTGGGAAGTCTTTCAAAGTGACTGCCTTTTTTTTTTGTCCTGGAGTGGCTGGTTGTGGGTACCTGTTCTCCAAAAACAGCTGTAGTCCCAGTCTTTCTGAGTAATCTGTCTTTGCTTTCCAACCCTTCTAATCTCCCCAAGCACCATATAATGTGGTTTCATGCTCCTGGAGCAGATCTCCAGCAGTGGGTGTTTAGCACAGTTCTACTCCTCCCCACTCCATTTCTCTTCCTCCTGCCTGTGAGCTGGGGTGTGGGGAGGGCTTGGGTCCCGCTGGATTATGGCTTTGCTACTTTACCCTTTGCTGTGAGGTCTTCTCTTTTTCCCAGATGTGAGCATTCTGCTGTAGTCTTCTTTTGGGTCACTCTTTCAGGATTAGTGTATTTGCTGTATTTTCATGTTATGTATGGATTTGGGAGGAGGTTTCTGCCTCACTTCTCATGCTGCCATCTTTTTCTCTGGAAGGAGCCCATGATCATCTTTTCTACCCCACTATTTCAAAAAACCCAGTCCACCTTCAGGACCACTCTTGATTGGTAATGGATTAACTAGCACTCCTGCTAGAGGGAGCAGTGAGTGAGTCAGAAAGTTCCTTGCCACATGTCTTAATAACACCTTCTCTTGGTGCTTCATTTTTTTGATATTCTTTTAATGATAGATTTTTCTATCAAGACTGGGTTTTTCTAGTTACTTGACATTCATAAATAAGGTTGCATTCTTGGTCAGCTGTAGTGTTAATGGAAAGGTGATTATCGATAGGACTACCTAATATGAAAAGTAATTTGATCATTTAGTCAGCTCCAAAATCAGGAGCTTCCAGAAAGTCACTGGAGCACATCACCTCCATGCCACCTAGAGATGAGCAGAAGCCCAATACTGAGCATCATACTGAAAATAATAGGAATATTTGCATTAAAATCTTCCTTTTGACAGTTAATTGAGTAGGGTACAATAGAAATCTAATAGTATCTACATATATAAGAAATAAAATTTGACGAACATCAAATCACTCAAATTTAGGGTAAATTCACTGTAATTTTCCATCTAACCTTCCATGCATTATACTTACTTCAGCCCTGTCAAGTGTCCATAGCAGCTGTCTCTGGAATTGTATGACCCTAAGTGATAGGGATAGATAGAGAAGACAGAGGTGGTGCTGAGCTATTTCCACCTATCACCTCTCTTGTCAGAGAAGAAAATTTCATTGGATGCCAAGTTCTGTGTACTGGATCTGTAATCTCTGTGGCAGGGAGGAGCCTGAATTAAAAACAGAGCCCCCCCACATTGTTTATCACCGCAGACTTGGGCTTCCTTGATGGAAGAAACCTTGGAGATCTTAAGAGTGGAGAGCCCTGTATAAAAAGTCACAGATCAAAGGGTAGAAACTTTTATAGTCATGAAAACTTTTAAGTAATCTATGAAACAGCCTTTATATCATGCATGTTGCTTAGTTTGAACATCCGTTTTTGAGCCTATAAGAGGTCTGTGGGTTAAATGTGATGTGAATATTGGCAGTTGCAGTAGGCAGTGTTGTACTGGAAAGCAACTTGTAGTTGTGGAAGTAGTTATTTGGGGGCAGAGAGAAAAATATATAAAATAATTCTGAAACTATAAATTTGGTATAACTCAAAAGTAGGCCATCTCTAAATGCCCTTACAATGTAAGCTACCTTCTTTTAAATACTTTATGGAATTGTGACTCAGTGAATATGGAAGAACAACATGGGGAAGTAAAGCAAGTCTTAATTTTAGGAGCTGAAATTCTTGGTTTTCTCAATGTTTATTTGTTAATTCTTTCATTTTATCAAATAAACACTGAGTGTCCATAAGTATGATAAACATTCCAAATATTATAGATATATGATGCTAGGTAAAGTGTGGTAGACATTCCAAATGTTAAAGATATGTGATCCTAGACAAGGCACTTGAATTCTGAGAGTTATTCTCTTCTAATAGAGAAAATGCCATATTTCTCATAATAGAGAAATTACCTAAAAGATTATGTGCATGTATATGTGTGTTTATACACCAAGAAATTTAGATATTGTTTAGGATAACAATTTATAAAATGTTATATTGCATAATATACACTAGAAGCATAACTGTCTTAAATGAAAACATCATTTTCCCTAGACTACTTCCCTAAAGAAACATTAGGATAATACTCAATAGTATGTGTTTGTGTTGTTTGGACTGATTTTGCCCTTGAAGTCAGTAAGCTTTCCATTGGTGTATCTAGAAGAAATGAAGCTTTTCATTGGTGCATCTAGAAGAAATGTTCTTCTAAAATGGATTCTGACTGCCTTGACCATGGATTCCCATGGCTGTTCCATTGCTTGTACTTTATTGATTGGATTTTCACTAGTGGCTTAATTCACAATGGATACACTTTGACTAAAATGACATTACTGATATTGGGATTATGGTTACTGTTGCTGAATGGATCCCTTATATTGCAGATCCATTTATACTTAATTTTGGCAACACAGTTTCCTTCTTAAATTTTAGAGTTTAGGTCAGTTATTAGTAACCCATTTTATAGATGATAGAATTGAGGCTGAGTGTCATAAACCAGTAATTTCAGAAAAGGAGCTCAACACTAAAATTTTTCAGTGTTTGTTCCACTATTTAGTGATTCCAAATGAGATACAATATTTCATTATAATTGTGCATTAGAATCTCAGAGTGTGGCAGTATATGAACAGTTTGAAAATATGAATTACAGTTTGGTTCAAGTAAAAGTTGTATTTTAATTTATTTAGAAATATTAGCATAGAATAAAATTCTTATGTTTGTTAAAGGAGTATAGATTAAGCCATTCATATGCCTCCTTCATAAGTTTGTTCATGTAAATCTCATGTCTATATTTCAAGTTATTTGAGATTTTTCTTTAAATAAGATTCTCTGATTTTGGTTAAATATATTTTTAAAAGAAATTTTATATCATTGTTGTAAATGAAAAGCTGGGTAACTTGCCATAAAAAAATAAACAAAGGAATAACTATCAAAATGAAATATAGATGTGTTCAAACACATCATACAATTATCATTTATTTGCTTCACCTGGAATGAACCATACTTTAAGAAACTCTGGGTTTAAGAAGTCTGAGAACTTTTGTATTGTTATTCACTCACTCTCCTAATAACTTTCTACAATTATCATTTATTTACTTTACCTGGAATGAACCATACTTTAAGAAACTCCAGGTTTAAGAAGTAGGAGAACTATTGTATTGTTATACACTGACTCTCCTAATAACTTTCACTATTTCCATACCTCATTAACACTGACTTTAATTTATAGAATCCACAATTTTGTGTTCTGTAATTTGTGAAAATTCCTTCTTTATTTATACCTATTGTGTGATGTGCTATTTTATAATTGTTCTCTAAAATCCATTCTCTTCATGTTTTTAATATTAGATCCCTTGCCGTGCCACCAAATTTTAATTTGACACATGGCTGGCTAACCATAAATTATATTTCCTAGTCTTCATTGCAGTTAGTTAGATGTGGTCATGCCACAGAGTTATGTCCGGTGAGATATGAGCAGAAGTGATAAACAGAAATTTCACATCATCAGCTTAAAAGGAAACTAGCCGTATGCTGCTTTTCCTTTCTCTTTCCCACAAGCTGGAATATGGGCATGTATAAAGAAAGTGCCCTAGATAATCAGAGAATAAAAAAAGGAACTAGTTGTGAGATGACCTTGCGAGGCAGACATTTTCTTCCGGATTGGCTACCAGAATATATTTTCAGGTGAAAAAAATTAAACATTTGCTTTCATTAAATACTGACTAAAAAATTAAACTAATGCTCTGACTAATAAATGTAGTATTCTCATTTTATTTAGTGAGAAGATATTAATGATTCAAGTTAAGGATTTTATTTCAAAATTATTTTCTGTAGTGATTCATTTCAAACCCCCAGGTCTAATAGTCTTTGCTCACTGATGGCATGCTTATCTACATAGAATATCTGAAAGAATAGACCAAAAAAAAAAACCTCCTGGAACTAATAAACAATTACAGTAAGTTTGCAGAATACAAGGTTAATACACAGAAGTCAATGACTTTCCCATATACCAGCAATGAACACATGATATTTCAAATCAAAAACATTTTACCACTTGCTTTAGCACCCCCAAAAGAAATACTTAGGTATAATTTTAACAAGGGCTCATGATGGAGGTAAATAAGCAGCAGTGCTATGGAGTGAAAAACATCTCTAACTCACCCTGGGGGCAAACAGGTAATTAAGGTGAGCTTTGAGAAGGAGGTAACATATACAACAATATAAACAGATTGAGTAGAAATCAACTATATGCAGGAGGTTGGTATAACATTGAAGTCCAAGAGGATATACATACCATTATCAAAATATCTTAGCCTTCTAAAGATATGCTTTATCTAAATAAGACCTCAGTGTTAGACTCTGATTTTTAAACTGATGGTTTTACAGGAAAATATTTATATGAAGACTGTTCCTGCATGTGTTTCAAGATTGCCCTTATTATCTTTTAAATAAAAATATGATTAATTTTTTCCCAGGAAAATTTGTCTCTCTTGATAAACTATAATGTTCAGTTATTCAGACTCTGAGTACATTTTGCCTTCAGTGGCAAGAAGCCTGGAGCCAGATTTAATGCTCACTCATGATAGCTCTAACCTATGTTTCCTATCAGTTTATTTTCTCTTTGAATGTATAGTTTTCTGGTTCTACTATTAAATAATCTGATTATGTGCTTCTCTTTTATGATAAGCCAACACAAAACCTTTTTGAAGTAAGTTGAAGATAAACTATATATAAATATGCACATAAATACTACACAGTCCAGATGGAAAACAGGCATTATTTGATGCTTTTGAGATGACAAAAGTCATGTACATGTTGCATTGTAATGCATCTTAAGGTTCATATTTATGCAACTGTTGAATCATGGAAAAGCTCACTTGGCATTGTTGCTTCTAGTTTATGTAACCGTTTTGTTATTTGCTAATTTTAACTTCCTTTTCCTCTTTCATTAAATCACCAAATGTCTATTCTGCACAAAGTACTTTCTTTTCTTCCTCTCTCCCATGTCACCTACCCTGATTCTAAGGAATTCCGCTGGTACCTCTATCCCCTGTCTCCCCCTGTACGCTTCCAGCGGTGTGGTTCCTCCTGGAGCCATCATGTCAGTATACCCTGACTCCCTGGCTTCAGATCGCCGGTGCACAGGCAGCTACTTTCTCCCAGATGGGCAAATAAAAACCTTTATCAGATTTGGAATGAGGAGTTCTAGTTCAGTCTAACTGCTCCCTAGTTGGAAATGCAAACTCAGAAATTGTTGGCCATGTTCTGTTATGTGACAGGAAAGGTGAAAAGAGGGAAATAACTGAACAGGATGGGATAGAGATGAAGGTGGTTGTGGTGATGTATGAGATTTCTGAAGTAGGCTTGCTGGCCTCAGAAATGAGGGTAGTACCACCAGGGAACCTATAGCACGCACAGTAACACGGAACTAGAAACCAAATTTCATATGCCATGTTGTCACATGGCCACTTTTATCATTTTGGCACAATCCTCAGAGGTAGGACTTCTGTAGGTAGACTCTGGACTGTCTGCCTAGGAAAGAAGGATTCTGATTTAGGTCATGGAAATATACTCTAGTAACAATATATTGTGCAAAGGAACACTCATTTCCTGATGAATAAAAAGTACCAAACTTTTGCAGAGCACCAAGACATAAAAGTGAAGCAGTGAACCTAACAGAAGTACTATCTCATGAAACAGATTTAGTAAAAAAGGCACAAGGAAATATAAAAATAGGTATAAATAATAGTCTGAAATATTTCAGAGAATAACCTGTTCTTAAAAACCAACAAAAATGGCTTCTTGTAAAAGGTATCATCAGTCTTCATAATTAAAAACATAAGCAACAAAATAAAAATGTAATATATTAGCTGGGTAGCATAAAAGACAAAGAAGTTTAAATTAGTGAATTCAAGATTCTTCTATTAGGTAAACAAATTTATGAAGTTCAGATAATACTATTTACATGACAGGTTTCCAGAAGAAAAATAAAACAACACAAAGTGAAAAATAAAGCGTATGCTTTGTGAAATGTTAACAGAGGGAATGGCTATGTATGAGACAAAGTAGAATTCAGGGTGAAAAATATTACATAGTGATTTATATAAAATATTGGAATCCATGAGGAGCATTTGTGTGGCTTATTTAGAAGTACATATTAGAAATATAATAGAAGAAACACATGTACATGCACACAAATAATATATATAGTAAAAGCTATTAGGAATATAACCAATAGAAAAATCCACACATTATAGGACCACACTTACCTGAGAATCCAATGAATTATATAGGCAAAAACAGAACATCTAAAATATATTAAGAAGATGGATGAATCATACTAGAAAGTTGATTTTATTTTATTTTACCTATTAGAGAGAATATATTTGATTTTGAAACACCAATAGAATAAAGTTACCCTTTATGAGATCACAAAGAAAACTGAAGGAAATTTTAAAAACATTGTATAATCCATTCATTCAAAAATTGAATGAAATACAAATTAGCAACAAAAGGTAACAAATCAAAAATAAAACTCAAATACTTAGAAATTTACAACAGAAACATGTCAAGTTCTTCTAAACTTTTGAACTTAAGAGGAAATTAAATCACAGGCTATTTAAAAATGAATAACTGCTAACTAAAAGAATGCAAAGTGATACTCAAGAAAATTAATGGTTTTAGTTGCATCTAATGAAAATGGATAATTAATTAATCAAGCGTTCACTTTTAGAAACAAAGGAAAAATTAAATTAAATACATGAAAATAATTATTACATATAACACCATAAAGCAACAATTTGAGAACAGAATTCTTTGAAGAAAAGGTAAAATATGAAAAAAATTAGCCTGAGAGAAGCAGGAAGTGAAAGACTGAGAGGGAGAGACTGAAAATAGATGAGGAGGCATATGTACAGTTACATTTATAGAGAAGATTTTTTAAAAGGAAACTCTGGAAGTTCAGACCCCCTCTTGAAACAGGCAGTTGCTTCTAGGCAGCCCAATGAATAGGTCTAAGGGTATTTCCAGATGAACTATTTTGTGGTGGAGTGTTAGTAGCGTTTGCATAGCCTATCGCAAAACAGTGAATATTACTGTTTCCTCTCTATGCAAAAGCCAAGTGCTTTTATCCTCCCTAAACATGGGTTTCAAGAAGAATGCAGTCACAGATCAGAAGGTGCATACCGTGTACCACATCCCGCACAGCTGCCGAGATGGGGACTACCACCTCATTAAGATCAGGATAATTGACCATCTTCTGTGATGAATCATACTGCTTTTGCAGAGATGGGACAGGTGAACTGAATGGGGATAAATGGGGATCATGAATCCTTCATTTTGTATAATTCCCTGGAGAAGTCTTTGATGGTGGAATTAAGGGCAGCTCCTCTCAGGATGAAATATTCTTTCTGATTATCTATATGGACTACGGGTGAGAGAGCATTTTCAAAGCTTCCATTTAGTCCTTACTACCATAATGCTTTAATCTACAGGGCAGAGAACTGAAGCAAAGCTTCTTCTCCTTACTAAATATATCTATCCTAGTTATATACCCGATCAGGGAAATAACCACAGGGTGTGGTTCTGAAGACCCATTAGAACAGTGTAAAATAAATTTGGATTAGACTCCACTTAACACCTGGCCTCTGTAATATCCCTTTTTAGCAAGGGGAACATAGTAGTGTTTTGGTTCACCTGGAATCTGTGTCAGCTCAGACACTGCACCTAACAGTTACTGAAAATTCTGAGTACTGCTCTTCTCCAATACATAGTTACCTTGGTAAATGGACATAGGTCACTTTGGCAGAAAGATTAAGGGGATGTTTGCCACATGTTATTCTGTGACATTTCCAGGCTCTTTTGCCCCCTTCAGTAATTGGCTCAGCCTGTTACTGACTTACACATGACAAAGTCCTTTGTCAAAATCTGAAAAGTTGTATGTTCAGAGAATCTGAAGAAATTACAGTTTTTCATTATGACTGCTGACAGATCTTTATTCATCTGACCTTGATTTTTGTTTTTTAATTGTGAAAGTTGAGTGACATAGTAGTTGTCCTCTCTTGCCCTTAGGAACGCTATGAAACAAGCCATTGTCAGATTTCTACAGGCTCCTACAAACCAATCTGGTTTATTATACATTAATAAAACTCTATCCAGTAACATTAACTAAAGTTTAACTGTGCTAGCTGGCCTATGCTATTCCGGAATCCACTTATGCCCACTGTCAAGATCTCTCACTGTCTACCCTGCCCTACAGAAGATGACCACTATTAAGCTTCTCAAAGATGATGATGTGCCCTGCATTAATGAGTTTTAGTGCAAGTAATGTCCTCTGATGCCTTCTGGTTTCAAGAAAGAAATCCTTTCTGATACCTCTACCTCTTAGTTTTTTAACTCTTTCTCAAGACTGTGCCAAAGACTTGGCATCTACTTGACCATCACTATGTCAAATTTCAAGAAATGTTCCTGTGCGAGTTTTAGGATAGACTTCAGAGAGCTCCGTCAGAATGGTGACTCCAGGTCATGTGTGAGTGCTTCAAAATCACTACATCCCCCAAACGGGCCTGATTTTCTGCCCCACCTTTCATTCTAACATCCTCAGGACACACTTCTACACACTGTTCTTGATTCCTATTAGTACACATGACACAGCATATTAGTTTTTATTGCTGCTGTGACTACCACAATTTAGTTACTTAAACAACTTTATTCACCATTTTGTAGGTCAGAAGTCAGTAGAGTTCTTGTTGAACTAAAAATAAGTTGTCAGCAAGTTGAGTTCCTGTCTGGAGGCTGTTGGGGAAAATAGTTTTCCTGCTCACTTGGTTGGTGGAATTCAGCACTGAGGTCCCATTTTCTCGGTGGCTGTACGATGAGAACTGTCACCCACTCTAGAGGCTGCCATGTTTCTTGGCCAGTGGCCCTGTTCCTCTCTTTTCACAGGCAGCGAAAGTGAGCTGAGTACTTCTCTGCTCACATCTGACCTTCTCTTCTGCCTTTTTCTCCCTCAGTAGATTAAATTGGGCCAATCTAGAAAAATCTCTCTATTTTAAGGTTCTTAATCACATCAGCAAAATCGCTTTTGGCATGTGATATTCACAGGTCTCGTGCACAGAATATGGTGTGTCTGGCTGCAGTGGGATGTGAATTCGGGTGGGTGCTCCTGATGGGTGAAACTCCATGAGGCAAACACAGATTTTTACCTTTTCATTTATTGTTTCCTGCTGTGTGTCTGCAACTGGTTCGCCCATGTAGCAGCATCCATTCTCATTTGCACAATTCATGCACATTTTGCAAGTTCAGAATTTACCATTTTTTAAGAAGATGTGAGGAAAAAGTTTGGACCAAAGTGCATCTGAAGTATCACAAAAATTTTAAACACTGTGCTTGTCAATTACATGAGAACAAGTCTTAGAATCTTGAAATGTAATTTCAATTGTAAACTTTTGAACAGTTATAAAATTGATTAAAATTTTATTACCTGCTTGGGTGAACAAAGTTTTTCATCGGTGATGACTACTGGGACACTTATAATTAGGGAGTCCTTGATCATGAATGGCATAGAGTCATTGTAATAAGCAGTCTGCAAGATGACCACCAGTGATCTTCACCTCCTGGCACACGAACATTTCAGGAGGCCATGATTATAACACACTCAGATTGTCTAATTCCTTTGGTGTGTGTGTGTTTACTTCTCCTAAAGCAGGGGCTATAATTCTCTGCTTGATCTGTATGGCCACTGAACAGTACAGTGTCCCCAGGTAAAGGGAAACTCTTCTTTGTCAGGAGGGAAGGGACTGCTCTTGCTATCATGGATGGTCCAGGTAAATCTGGGGGTTCAGGATTCTCAGACTCAGATGAATGCATCAACTAATTGTGATATACACAGCAGAATGCTGTTTAGCAATTAAAAGGAACAAACTTTTAATATGTACAACAAAAAGAATGAATCTTAGAAGTATTATGATAAGTGAAAGAATGTAGAAATAAAAATCTTAACACTGTATAATTCCGTTTATATGACATTCTAGGAAAGGTGAAGTGTTAGAGATAGAAAATGATCAGTGGTTGCCGCAAGCTTGGGATGGGGGAAGGTAATTTACCATAAAGGACCATGGGGGAGCTTTTTAGGATGATAAAAATATTTTGTATCTTGAGTGTGGTGATGGTTGCATGGGTGGGTTTATGAATTTGTCAAAACTCACCGAACAGCACACTAAAAGGGGCAAATTTATTGTATATAAATTGTACTTCCATGAATCTGATTTAGCAAAGAAATGGAGTCTTAAGCTTATCTATTAAATGCCCCCCCCTCAGGTCACACAGCTGCACTTTTTCCTACCAGCTCTCTGACTTTGATGTAAGAGATCTGTTGAGGATTATATTTAATCTCCCTTAAAGCTCTGCCACCCCTACAGTTAGATCAGGGGCCTGATTTTCAGCATGGTCTGCCCTGCAGCTGCAGGACATTAGGGTCTTTTTCAAACTTCCATAGAGGACATATGGCTTTCACAACATTCCCTGAGTTAAAATTGGCTATTATGATCCTATTTTCTTTTTTCAAAACTTCAAACAAATAAAACAGTCTGTTCTGTAATTATTATAATTACCATTAGCTTCATATGCCATTACTGTGCCACAGCTACCATATAACCCAATGTCTTACCTTCTACCTGTACCTTATCCAAAATAACTACAGGTCTTAATAATCCTAATTCTACTGAATTCCAATGATAATCCTTACCCTGATGACTAGTAGCAATAGGTATCTGAATGGTGAGTGATCAGTCTCCAAAATTCTACCTGGAGAGTCTATTGTCTAGGTCCACTATTGTTATTAAGTCAATTATTACCAAGTTCCCCAGAAAGCTGATCCTGAGAGAAAGTCTTAGTAGTGACATGTGTTAAGTATATTTTGGAGGTGTGTGGTTCCAGACAGAAGGAATAAGGAACAGAGCAGTGAAGCAGGGATGAAGGGAGAGCTGATACACAAAGATGTATTATTGAGTTGGCCATTGCTATATGCTACTTGTTACTTAATTCTGCAGTACTGTCTAAGAATCCCTATGAAAACCATTTTAAGAGGAAAAAATTAATCTACAGCTTCCAATCCTCACTGTATAAAGATTTGCCTGGGGATTAATTCCTTTTTATCTCTGGGTTGCATAAATAGGCATTGAGTTAGTTTAGTTACCTTGATGTCCTGCTCTAGGGCATCAAAAGAAATCTTGGAAATGGAGATAAAAAACAAATGGAATGGATGGTGCAGCGGACTGAACGTGTGTGCCCCCACCCAAATTCATATGTTGACATCCTAACCCTCCAATGTATGGTATTAGGAGGTCAGGCCTTTGGGAGATGATTAGGTCATGAGGGTGGATCCCTTATGAATGGGATTTAGTGTCCTTATAAAAGAGATTCCTAGCTCTTTCCATTATAGGTAGACACAACAAGAAGATGGCTACCAATGGACCAGGAATCAGGCCTCACTACAGGGCCTTGATTGGACTTCCCAACCTCCAGGACTGTGAGAAAAAAATTCCTGTCGTTTATAAGCTGCCCAGACTTTGCTATAACAGCCTGAACTAAGAGAGGTGTTCTGAAGCTAGATGCTGCCAGTTGTACAACATGAAGCTAGCAGGAATCTAGGCAGAGCTGGTTAGTATGGCTGTGGTAGAACATTGGGTGGGAGAGACCAAGAAAATGTGAAGTGGCGATTAGAATATTGCCTGGCATGTTGCATACATAGTCAATAAATCATCATTTATATTCTACATCATAGTGGACCCGATCAGGATATAGAAATTTGCTGATCTTCTTTGATCTTTTTTCCTAGTCACTGATGCTAAGAGATAGTCCATAAACTTAAAGCATACAGATCAAAACCAGGGAGAGATGGGGGAAGGCTTCCTGCCTGAGGGTTCTTTCCATGTGGTCTGAGCTTCGGTAAAAGCGTTAAATTTATCACAACCCTTTCTTGTAAATTAGCTATTCTTTAAGATCTACAAATCTATAACTTAATTTGCTTTTAGCAAGAATCTCACTGCCCATTATGGTTCTTAGTGTTGTGGTTTTGCAAAAGGATAGTGTTTCCCAGTCATGCCATCCTTGAGGAACATTTCTAGATATTTATTCCAAGAGAGCCCATTTCTTCACTGTGTGAGATTATCTGAAAATAAAGAAATAGAATATCTGACACTGTGAATACTTATATGGGAAATACAGCAAATTTTAACAAACAAGGTAGAAATAATTTGTTTAAGGAGGAAGAAAAGGAATTGTGTTACTGTAATGATAGCAAAAATTATGAAGAACTTACTATATTATAGACTGTGCTGAGTATATGACACCCAGTGTGTCATTTAGTCCCTATACAACTTACAAATAAGTCTGGCTTATATGGCTTATCCATTCTTCACGACCATCAAGCTTTCTGATTTATCAATGCCTGTACTATATTGGTCATTAAATATTTTGAATATCAGTCATGGAAGTAGCTATGTATTATAATTTCCATTTCAAAGAACAGAACATAGAGCAGAACAGAGGACTTTGTAGAGTCTATCACTTAATAGATTAGGCCACTTTGTTATTAAGTGGCAGGATAAATCCTTAAGTTCCTATTACTTGGCTTGCAGAGCTTTTACCATATTCTGTTGCCTATGACCTAAATAGATCATGCTACTGTACAGGTGGTTGGAGCATAAAAAACATTGCACGGTGGGGTTAGCTATGCATATGGGTGAGAATTAGGCTAATAAAAATTCATTGGAAGTGTTTTGTCCTGAAGAAAGCAAGGTGCTGGCTAGTTTTTGGAGTTTATGTGTTGACAGTGTAAAGAACTGGTACAAAGAAGGTTGCCTTGCTTCCAGCTTTATAGCCTCCATCTGGTTAGGTGCCACATCTGCTGCAAATCTGTGGCTGTGCTATTGGGCCTTGCAGCTTTGTCCCCAGTTCTCACAGACTCTTGCCCAGATCCAGGACACTGTATCCTGTACAGAAGTGTGCCCATGTTCACACCTCTGTACTCCTCTCCAGCATTCTTCATATTCTATTCTCTTTGGCCTCCATTTGGGTAGTAGTAGTTGGTATGCTTTTTAAAAGAAGAGACAAATATTAAATCTGTTAGGCTTTGTGGGCCAATAGGAAAAATTGAGGATAATATATATGATACTTCTACAAAATATTTAATGGTAAAAACTCAAAATATAGTAATGGCAACTCAGTACTTTTTTTGGTAATATGAGTCTATGAGGAAAAAGAATAGATTTTTTTGGGGGGGATAACATTTTTAATTCGAGTTCAAAGTTAGCATTGCCTACTAACAAACTGATTACAGGTGCTATCTGTAAAAAACATTCTTAACTCAGAGGCTGTACCAAAACAGGTGGTAAACCATATTTGGCTCACAGGACATAGTTTGCCAACTCTTTGTTTAAGAAAAGCTGGAATTTCTATTGTGAGACAGGCAAAATTATGCATATTTAATAAACTGATGCAGGAAGCCATTATGAGAAGATTTCTGTAAAGATTTTTATCAGGGCTTTGTGTGTGTAAATGAAAAGGAAGAGGAGTGACTATTTTGAGGATCCAGTGAGACCTGTCTCATAGATTGGTTTCCAAGTCCATCTCCATGCTCTTGTTGAGGAGCTTAGTGTTACTCAGGGAGTGTAAGTGTTTTTCCTTCAGTGACTACTTCAGTGACAAAATGGAGCCCAGAGTGAGGAAGGAGAGCTATTTCCCCCACCTTTTCATAAACACTGGGTGGCCAGGAACAATGAGGTTGCAGAAAATACACGTTTGGGGACAGTGAAAGGCAGTCGCCTTGACCCACATATCCGTGGTTTTTATGAGGGTACTAGCAATGTTGGCCAAGAGTGGTTCCATCCTCAGCCAGCTGTGGGATAATTAGCATTGTGAAAAGTCAAGAAAGTACTAGTGCATTCTGCAAAGTCAACTGGGAATCTTTTCAGTGCAAAGGTACTTCATAAGCATTCCAGACTAGTCCCTGAGGTTTAATACTCTTACTATCTTAGAGCAGTTAAAAAGTAGCACATTGGTGAGTTCCACTTCTTCATGACAGCATGCTTACCCCCATGGACCTACTCCCCACTGAACAAGCAGAGCTGGCAAAAACTACAGAGAAACCCAACATCTAAAGTCTGTATAAAATGTTCTAAGGTAGGAACATTTATTCAAGGAAATCTATGAACTCTCCAAACTGTGAGTGAGGGTCAGTGGTATTGGAGCTACAGCGTGCTTCCTCCCTCCCACACCCCTGTCAAGTTCAGCTCGAGGGAAGCTCCACTGTAGGTGGATGAAGCCGAGGACAGGGGGCTCCTATCCCCCTCAGCTCCGCATCAAGGCTTACAGTCTCTCAAGAGGAGAGTCAAGCTGCCAGCATTTCTCATCCCCTCCACCTCCAAGTCCAAGAGACTAAATGCCTGGCTAGTGCAGCCAAGAGGCTGGGTGCCCCTCTCCTGCACCCAGAGCCTGCTTGTAGAACAGAGTCTCTATTCTGGTCTCTTGTCAAGATTCTCTCTTTGTCCTTGTCTTTTAACGATTTAATCATAACTTGCCTTACTGTGGGTCTATTTGTGTTTTCCCTTCTTGGAGTTCATTGATCCAGTATATGTAGGATAGTGTCTTTTATCAGATTTGGAGGTTTTCAGCTATTATTTCTTCAAATATTTTTCTAGCCCTTTCACTCCTCTCCTGGAATTCCCATTGTGCTTATATTGCTGTGCTTGATGGTTTCCCAATTTCTCTGAGACGGTTTTCTTTATTATTTTTTATTTCTTCTCCTTAGACTAGCTCATATCTTCCTTTAAGTTTGCTGTTTTTTTTTCCTGCCTGCTCAAATCTGGTGTTTTACCCTTCAATGAGTTTTTCATGTCTGTTGTTTTATTTTTCAGTGCCAGGATTTCTATTTGGTTCCTTTTTATAATTTACATTAATCGATATTCTCTGTCTCTTCATACATTATTCTCCTAGTTTACATTAGCTCTTTGTTGATGGTTTTCTTCAGTTATTTGAGCATATATGAACTCCCAGATTCTTCTGAGTCTTTTGGGCTAGCAGAAGTGACCTCCTCCCCTTTGTAAAGATAGCCTTCCATTTATGCAGAATCTCATCTTGGATAAATGCCCTAAAATATGATACTTGTTCTCAATATCTACCCCTGTCTCCCTGCTTTGCTTGCAGGCCAATATAGGGGTGATCTCAGTTTAGCGTGTGTAGGAGAGTATAGTTCCTATACTGGAAGGATATAGTTTTCTTACTAATAGAATTGTAGGACCTGGCATGATATCAACATCAAACAGAGGTACAAATAAGGGAACAGACATTGATGATGTTGGACTGGGGTTGGGATAGAATCTTGTGGTTTGAATTGTGTCTTCTAAAAATATATGTTGAAATTCTAACCTCTGATACCTTGAATGTGACCTTATTTGTCACTGGGGACTGCAGATATAATCAAGTTATGATTATACTAGATCATAAGAGATCATACTAGATACAATGACTTTGTTCTTAAAGGTGGTGATATGAAGTCACACAGGCACAGAGACACATAGGGAGAGTGCCATGTGAAAATGGAGGCAGAGATTGGAGTGATGTGTCCATACACTGCAGAATTCTGGAAGGAGAATTCAAGGAAGGAGCCTCCCCTAGAGCCTTCAGAAAGCATGCCATACCAGGGTCTTAACTTCAGACTTCCAGCCTCCGGAGCCATGAGAGAATACATTTCTATTATTTTAAGCCAGCCAGTTTGTGGTACTTGTTACATCATCTCTAGAAGCTAATACAAAGTGGATAGTATATAAGGCCAGACAGGTAAGAGCTTGTTGGCTTAGGAACATGTCCGCATGACAATGGCTGTAACATCTTGGCAAGAATGACTGGAGCTGGTCCTAATTATTTGCTACAATGTCTCTTTAAAGCGTGGACATGGCATAACCTAGACTACAGTGAATTAGTTGGAGATATTTGGCAGTGTTCTGTGGTATCACAAGGCTCAGAGAGTTGGGAGTGTTTTAGTATATTTACTATGTGAGATGAGACAACTTGCAGCCTGACTATGCTCCCTTGTGAATCCAAAATATTCTCTCATCCTCTTCATTCTCTCTCTGCTTTCTCTTTCTCTCTCAGTCACAGTTAGCCATGCAGATGCTGCCTTGGAACTTGGCTTCCTGATAGAAATGCAGATGATAGGACTTGGGAAAAGTAGAGGCTAAGTGACAGTACTTCATATCAGGGGAAAGGTGGTGACACACAATGGTAAATAAATTGTGTCATTCTTGGGGACAAGTAATGGGGTGGATGAATGATTGATTTGTGTAACTGGAAAAATTGAAATCAAGCAAAGAGAAGGTTAATGTTCGCCACTAAAATGGAGAATGGTGATTTCTCACCTAGTTTCTAAATCTGAGCCAGTTCTCAGACTCAGAGCCATTAGTTCCAGAAAGCAACCTGGAATGTTACTGCCAGCATATAAAATAAATATTCCACCCATCCTTCCTCAAATGTACCTGAACCATATATCAGAGTAACTCTACCCTAGGGGAAGGGCAACAACACCCAGGCCACCTGAGGGTTGATGAGAGCTGATAACTACCACCAAGAGCCCCAGAACACCTTCATGCCTTCCTACCTGAGTGATGTATGTAAAGGGAGGCCAAATGATACATGAAATTTAGGACTTAGTACATCTTAACAGTAGGTCCAATTAGTCCATAGGCTCAGCTTGTGCTTCTTTCCTTAGTGCCTGAGTACATAATTGGGATGGATATACTCAGAAGCTTGTAGATCCATGATATTGGTTGTCTGACCTCTAGAGTGAGAAATGTCATGGTAAGAAATGCTGCCCTCTCCCCCATGTCAGTATCCCAAAGAAATTCTCACACATTTACATAAAGGAACATAGTGTGAGGAAGACCATTGCAGAATTATATGTGATGGGAATTAGAGACAGCTTGAATTGATAAAGTGGATATAATGCAACAATCAGAGACAACAGGAAAGTTGTACACATAACAACATGCAGGGGTCTCCAACATACAGCCCTTGGTGAAAAAAATTAAGAAATGGAATACATAATATAAAATGAGCAGCATAAACTCTATAGTTTAAAAATACATGCTTACAGAATGTATACGTCTTGTATAATACATTAACAAAGATGATATTAAACAGCATATAACATTTGCTTTTGTAGAGAGATTTAGGAGTGAGAAAAGGGGAGAAAAGGACATACATAGTTATGTGAATGAATGAATGAACAAATAATAAATAAATGAATAGGACTTGCCTGTATCAAAGATACTAAAGTCTGATGAACAGAGGAAAATGATGAACTCAACCTTCAGCACCTGAGGTCCATTAAAAAAAGAATCCCCTTCAGGAAGCCCTTGCAACTTATGAGAAGATTCGACTGTCCATAAATGGAACAGAAAATCTGAAATGTGTCAGCTGGCTGACTAACAGCAAGTGTCTGGGGGCCAGTCTCTCATTTCCAGGGAAAGGTATTCCAGGGAATAATTGGCAATGGTTCCCTACCAGAAGTTCCCACATCCTTTTGGGGCCTTCTTTTTATCTGGATGCTGATGACCACAAGATAGGGCTGCTGGTATTAGAGGATCTTTGATTTCTTCAAACTCTGAGGGAGAGGGTACTTTTAGAGGTAACATCCTGTCTTCCTCTCTGACATTTAAAACCATTCTTCATTATTACTCAGGAGAGTAAGACAGGAAGAAAATTGCATATAGGAGCTCGAAATTTCAGCCCTCTGTATCTTTGAATGAGCAAGAGTTTTTCGTGTATGATCTCCTGAGCCAAGGAGTGGAGAGAGGAAGTGGATGGATCCGGAGTGTATAGTACTCTTTTGTGTTTCTTAACAGCTGCTGATAATAGTTGAACCCAGAAGGAAAGAGATACTAGTAATAGGAGCCAGAACGGTTATGGCTCCACGGAGGCAGGGAGTGCTGTCCTGAGGATATGGTGATAAACAGAATGAAGTGTGAGGAACTAACACAAGCTGGGCTGAATCCCTGAGGCTCTGCGTTTAATAGGGAAGGAGAGGCTGGTGCAGGGAGAACATGTGGGAACAGCACAGGCCAAATTCATATGATGGAAATACTGCAACCGCCAAAAGAACAAGCTAGAGAATGAAAAAGTGAACAGGAAATGGGGAAATTCCATTTCTGCAAGTTGTTTCATTTGCCACTCTGCTCTGGAAGGAAACCTCAGCATCTAAATCTGAATAGTAGAAATTTTTTATCACACTTAATATCTTGGTCTCACTGCAAGATAACTTGATTTATATTTCATCTAAATCCTGTTAGTTTTTTAAAAATTTATCTTGAGCTACACTGTCCACTCTTGGTAGCCACAAGCCACATGCAGCTACTGAGTGCTTGAAATAGTGTTAGTGTAGCCCAGGAAGGAGATTTTTAATGTTATTTCATTTTAATTAATGCGATTTTAAATTTTAAGGTGGAAGCAGTATAAAATAGTTCTCTGTTACACACCACTTTATTTTTTGTTGGACTGTGTTACATGTTAACCAATGGAAATTTAGTATCCAAACTGAGATGTGCTATCAAGTATAAAAATATATGAGATTTTGAAGACTTAGTTCAACAAAATAATAAAAATCTAGTAACTTTGTATGAAATAGTGGAACAATACTATTTTGCATAAATTTGGTTAAATAAGATATATTATTAAAAATAATTTACTTTTTATTTTTTTAATATGACTACCAGAGAACTTAAAATTACATGTGGCACTCAATGTTTGTATTAGATAATGCTAATCTAGAGCATAGATTATTCTAGAATTGCATTGTCTAGTACCAGAACCAGTAGCCGTAAGTACATTGAAGTTTAAATCAATTAAAGGAAAAATTAAATAAAAAATTCAGTTCCTCACAACTAACCATTTCAAGCACCCAATAGCCATATGTGGCAATGGCCACCCTATTGGACCACATGATGACCTTGAGGTAGATGGGATTGTTGGCCCTTATTTTTAACCTCTTCTCCAGTTGTAGCCTTTGCCAGGTAACCTTTCTGTTTCCTCCACCAAAGGTTATATTACAGAGCATTTCCATCATTGCAGAAGGTTCCTCTGGAGAGTGCTGCTCAAGTCTCACTGGAAAAATTCATTTCACAGTTACACCAACGTATGAACAAGGGATGAACAAGGGTTAGACTGCCAGCCCCAGAGTGAACTATAGCTCTTGAACAACTCTTCACTGACTGCTAAGCAACATCTAGAACCCTTGGTATGTCCTTGACAGTATGGCCCCAGTTCTGTTTTCATCTTCAAGGTCTACTTTGTCTCCTTGTGCCCAAGGATGGCCATGCTAGTATATTCTCTTATGGAAGCCATCTCACCTGCATGGAAATGATAACTTTCCCCCCAACATACAAAGACAGGTAACGTAGGGAGATAAAGATAAACTTCAGAGAATTAGGGAAGGATCTACATGATGGTAGGTCTGCCCCCACTGACATTTGAGTTCTTCCATCAAGTTTTTTTAAAACTGTATCCAACAAACTATGCATGTTCTCTGTGATAATTAGAAAGGGAAAATACACCTTCAATTAATAACTTTTAAAAAACTATAAGCAGTCATTAATAGTGTTTTGGCTTTATTTGGAGATAATAGGTCAGAGGAGTTGAGCAGGATTTTTTTTTCTATTTATAATTTATTCCTGGCCAGAGACAGTGCCTGCACATAAGAAAACACTTAATACATATTTACTATTGCTTTTCCTTGCAAGATAGATAAAACTCTGGGATCTGCAAAAGAGAAACAAACGTGACAGGCCCCTGGCCGAAGATGAAGAACCAGCCCTTGAGATGACCTGAAGGAGGTTCTTCTTACAACAATATTTATTGTATCATTTCCTACTACAATATTGATGAATTACTATTTTCCAGGCATTGAAGATTAAAGGTAAATAAGACAACTCTGCCTTGAAGATATTTACATTTTAGAGTGAGTTTCAAGTCATAGAATTATTGACAAAGATAATTCTTTGTCGTGGGGGCTTGTCCTGGGCATTGAGTGATGTTTAGCAGCACCCCTGGCCTCTGCCCCCCAGATGCCAGTGTCACCCCCTGACCCTCCCCCCCTGCCAGCTGTGACAACCAAAAACATCTCCATGTATTGCTGAGTGTCTCCTTGTTGAGAATCATTGTTTTTGAGAAAGAATGAAATCTATAAATAGGAAAGGGTTATGATATCATAGCAGCTATGATAGAAATGCCAACAGGGTAAAATGAGGGCATTAAGAAAGAGTTTTCCTCCTTGCAAATGTAGTGGATCAAGACACGTTTCATAAAGGTGTCATCCGAAAGACTCCCAGCCTAGCGCTTTCCCCATTTACCTGGAACCCTGCCCCAGGGCAAAGGCTAAGGGCAAAAATGTATGTGCATGTTTAAAAAAGTTATAACTCCAGTCATGTAAAATCACATGTGTAATGTCTACCAATATGTAACTCACGTCATGAATTAATAGGAGCTTTAAGAGAAACTATTTAAAAAAGGTCAGAAGTCCCAAATCTAAAATTTGACACCGTAATCTATTACCTTTGAACAGATTTGACCCTGTAATCTATGACTTTGAAAAAGTTATTCTCTTATCAATCAGTATTTTTACCCATTTATTTTCTGTAGGTTCTGTTAGAGAAACCCAATGGTATAAGACTATTCTTAGGTAAAAGACATACCATAATCTAGTTGTGGAGTGAAGCTATATACAAATAGAGGAAAAAATTAATAGCCATATGGAATATAAGAAATGTAATGGGATTGGGTTTCACCTTTCTCCAGTCCCACCCAATTTCCAGAACTGAACTTTACATTGCCCATCTTTCCATGTCAATTCCTCAGAGTTAAGGTTTAAAAACCCACTTTTATTTAGCTGAATGAAGGTAGGGAATCGTTCCTTCTGGGCCATTTCTACAGCATCATGCAACAACTTTCCTACTGTCCTGGACCTCTGCCAGAGGGGTATGGTCAGTTCCAGTGGAGTTCAGGAAAGCCTCAGGGCCTGGTGGATTTCCTTCGTCTGGACGAATCATTGGCAACTAAAGAGGACAGTTGACAGGTGGTCCACACTTTTCTACAATGAAGTCACTCTAATCTGGTTTCTCCTTTAGGGTAACATAGGACAGTTCCTTGAATGACCAAAATTGTCCATGTATCACCTTGGCATGGGCCTCTCATGCTGGCTGGCAGTCCCCGGGTGCTCTTCCTACTGGCATGTCCACATAGGCCACCAACAATTTCCCGTGAATACAGATGTGGGACTTGGGGAATGGATTATCTGGTTCTTCTGTCATTTCATTTCCGATTTATTTTCATAACCTATATTTTACTTGGTACATTCTTTGGACTCAGAAGCCTATGTTGAAAGGTGAAAATATGAACAAACATTAAGCCTTTTTTACATTCTTTTATTCTTGCTGTAAAATCCTACTTTCACTCAAAGCATTCTAGGCAGGGGGATATATGTGAGGAAAGATCTGGAGGCAAACTGTGTTTGGCAAGAATAGACCGACCCAATTCTAATATGATGGAAGGGCCAGGATTACTCTTTCCAAAGAGGCCTAGTAGACTTGTGGTCTGAAGTCCAGAGACATGGATGTGTGTGTATCTCAGTCTGGTGCCTCGTAGCTTTGAGACTTTGGGCAAGCAGCATCAGGGTCTTCAGAAATGTTTAAATACATTCTGTTCTGCCCAGCCCACAAATCAAATGAGCTCCTGGCAGGAAAGGGCTATGTGCCTTCTTAAGCCCTCTGAAGTGGGAGACATCAGTTTGCTATGCAATTACCATATTGTTAAAGGTATTCAAATTATAGAACTCTTATGATATCTCCATCTGTGAAATGAAATGAAGAAATGAATTTTCTTTTTCAATGGCAACAAATAAGGTTTGTAGAAAAGCTTAATCTCAAGTATTCTTTGCCTTAGGTTCACTCTTCATTTGGGAACCCAAATTCTATGTCAGGCCCCCCAAGGTCCATTCAAGGCCCTGCCTAAACTGCCCCTGCTTATAGTGTCATCTGTATCTGCCATCTCTTTTGCATGCAGGCCTTTCAGTCTAGCCATGGCAAACTATTTCAAATTGCTCCTTAATAAAAGTAGCTGGACCTTAGGAAAACATTCCAGCATTCCAGTGTGTCTTTGTATCTATTGTTAATTTTGCTTCAAAGTCAGTTCTATTCCTAATCTACCTGAATAGTAAATCTTGAAGACCTTAAGTATTATGTCTACTAGTAAGCTTTATCTTAGGAGTCAGATAGTTAAGCTCCTTCCCCATGTGTAAATACTAGCCTAGTCTTTATTTAGTAACAGTCATGGCAATAGTACTACCCTTTATAAGGTGCCTGTTATGTATCAGGCAGTGAGTCAGGTTCTTTATAAATGCTCTCAGTTATCCTCACAGCAATTTCCTGAGGCATTACTTATACTTCTTTTACACTTGTATCTGTTTTTTTTTTCATTCTCATTTCAGCAATTATGGTCTTTTTTACAGCTATCTATACATTTAATATAGTGCCTCTTCCTTTACTACCTATTCTTAAACAGGGTTTTTTAAAATCAGTAATACTTCTAAATCAAGGTACTATCCTCTTGTCCCTATTTACTAGATTGGAAAACCTATGTCTTAATTGTGGGTCTGAACAAAGAGGACATAGAGGTGAACGAGGCTAAAATACTTCCACTTGAAAAATAAGCCAGTATTTTCAAAACAATGAGATTAATTACTTAATGGAAAAGTGTGAAATAGTGCTGGAAAAGCATGGGCTTGTGAGTATAATGTTAACTGGATTCAGGTTCTTGGTTTGTCTCTTAAAAAAATAGGTGACTTGGGCAAGTTACTCTGCGTTAAAGTCGTATTTATTTCTTTAAAGTAATCAATCTCATCGTTTTGAAAAATACTGGCTTATTTGTCCATTATCCCAAATACCCCAGTGAACTGGACAAATGGAGGAACTGACCGTGCCCATCTCCGTTCTTTCTGTGCTAGCCCACAGACCCGTGATGGGCACTGGACAAATATCTACTGAGTGAAGGAAGGGATTGTATTCTGTCACTGTCTTTGTCACACTGTTACGGGAAAAGCGTGAATAAAGCAGAAAACATTCCTTAGCACTCATTCCCCTCAGGAGAGCTAAGTAGCCAAAAAGTTGGTTGCCGAGTGTTCAGACCTCTTAAACAGAGGTAAAAGATGGAGGAAGGAATTTTCTTAAGAACAAGACTACTTATCATTTTGTTTTGAGTGTTCCAGGAACAGGAAAGGCAGGAAACGGTGGAAGACAGAACTTTCTCATAGTCTGCCCACCTCCTCCTGGGGCTTGAGACTGCAGACCCTTTCTGGAACACCACCATATGAAAAACAGCTGCAGTTTAAATGTGGAAAAGCTAAGTCCAGTCTCGTTGGGAAGTAGTTTTGATTAACTGCAGAAAGAAACATCCAACTTAACTGCTATTATTAAATCTGCAAGAGAGAACAGAGTGGGTCCAAAGCTGCTTTCTCAAATAGGAACATGTACACTTACATTGAAGCTAGAGTTCTCAGCCTATTACTGATGTATAATTGTCATAATTCTTAGCTCTATATGAACTTTACTGTGAAACCTAATGAATCAGAGAAACAGGAAATAAAAAATAAGTGAGCCTCACTGAACTAAGATCCAGGTACTTCTATTAAGGAGCAACAAAGAAGCTAAGGGAAGTAGCAGTTGCTTTGAATTATCCACTCGTAGGACAAACTCATATCAGAATAATGAGATGTTAGTTCATTGCACAGGGCTTATGAAGCCGTCTGTAGCTGCTTTTCCAACATAGGCTTTTTTTCATAATTCACTTTAAATAGAATTCAAACACCAAAACTCTGTCAACGAAGTCAAGGACTTCCTATTTTGTCACTAAAGTAAAATGCAACTGATTTAAAGTTGTTAATGTCTTCATCATCCTTGTTCACCCACTGTAGCCCAAAGTGCACAGGCTGGAGGACACGTGCCAACTGAAACTGTTCCCTGAGAAAATTAGGAATCATTGGCAAAACTGACTTGAAAGAGTCTACAAATAATTTTGCCCTGTATTTTTTCTTACCTAAAATTACCAGCCTTAGCAAATTTTCTAAAATTTACTAACTTTTTCTCAAACTACCAAACTAAAGTATGGTGGTTCTGTGACATCTGTGTCAATAACGTGAGGCCTAAAAATTCTACAAATTCTACAAATTCAGAAATAAGTAGATATCTTGGCTTGTTGATTATCAAGCAGGAATGAGGCTGCAAACTATTATGTGTCCCGTGATTCTTGCCATTCAGAGTGTTTACACAAAATTGATTCTCTAGCCCAAAGCTTTCCCAAAAGCGTGCCAGTCATATATGTACCGTAGATATAGATGTCTTTGGTCCTTGCGAAGGAGGCAGGGTCTAGGTGGCCCGGTCAGTTACCTTGAATGGCAAGCATCTTCCTCCAGTATGTAAAAAGAACTTCTGTGTGTGATTGAATAAGAAGTACTCCCAAGAGAAACCTGCAAGAGAGTGGGGGAAACAGCATACAGAAGGGGAAGAAGCTGAGCTTTCCTACTCCGGGAATAGTCAGTCATTAGCTGCAGGCTGCCTCAGAAGGACATGAATACTGAGCACTACTAGTTCTTGGTAAGTGAGGGCAGTGGGGGTGATCAGCAAGTCACTCCGGGGTAATCCTCTGAGTAAAGCTGCAGGCAAGGATCCTAAGAAGCAGAGCCAGTAAGAACAGGGATGGGAACAGAACCATAAAGAAGATCTGTGTTTCAAAATGGAACAGCAGTAGTCTCTGCTATACCCTCAGATTGTAGTCTTTGAAGAGTGGGATCTGGCAGTAATCTCCCAGTGTTCCCAGGCACAACAGAAAAGTTGAGGAGCACTATGTGGTTTTTAGTATTAAACTTTGTTGTATAGGACTTGGATCAGCAGCATCAGCAGCATGTGGGAGCTGCACAAAAATGTAGAATCTTAGACCCTATGTTTGATTTACTTAATCAGATACTGGATTTTAGCAAGATGCCTGGGCCATCTACATGCACAATAAAGTCAGAGAAACACTAGTGATGAACGTGCTCAAGTAAGTGCTTTGCATCTTGGTTACATTCTAGCAGCAAGTTGTGAAGTAGTTGTGAATGAGAGGTTTTGGAGCTGCTGGAGAATTTCATGTCCTAGGTGCCCAAGGAATCTGGTGCACAGACTATGGTGTGTCTGGCTGCAGTGGGATGTGAATTCGGGTGGGTGCTCCTGATGGGTGAAACTCCATGAGGCAAACACAGATTTTTACCTTTTCATTTATTGTTTCCTGCTGTGTGTCTGCAACTGGTTCACCCATGTAGCAGCATCCATTCTCATTTGCACAATTCATGCACATTTTTCAAGTTCAGAATTTACCATTTTTTAAGAAGATGTGAGGAAAAAGTTTGGACCGAAGTGCCTCTGAAGTATCACAAAAATTTTAAACACTGTGCTTGTCAATTACATGAGAACAAGTCTTAGAATCTTGAAATGTAATTTCAATTGTAAACTTTTGAACAGTTATAAAATTGATTAAAATTTTATTACCTGCTTGGGTGAACAAAGTTTTTCATCGGTGATGACTACTGGGACACTTATAATTAGGGAGTCCTTGATCATGAATGGCGTAGAGTCATTGTAATAAGCAGTCTGCAAGATGACCACCAGTGATCTTCACCTTCTGGCATTCACACCCTTCTCTACCCCTTCCACCAGAGTGTAGGCTGGACTTACTGACTCACTACTAAGTAACTGACTGCAGCCAATAGGAAGAGTTGTCATTTTTGAGATTAGGTTGCAAAAATACTGGTTTGCATCTTGGCCATCCTCTCCTGCTTTCTTGTTTGACTGCTCTGAGGGAAGATGGCTGTTTCATTGTGAGCTGCCCTGTGGAGAAGCCCACCTGGAAAATAACTGAGTGAAGCTTTTTTCCAATAGTCATTGAAGAACTGAGGCTCTCAGACCAGCAGCGTGAGAGGAACTATATCTTATCAAAAATCACAAATGTGACCTTATAAGTGGATTTTCCCCCAGTTGACGCTTCAGATGAGACTGCAGCCCTGGGTGCTAGCTTGACAGCAACCTCATGAGAGACTTGAACCAGAGATATAAACTTTGCTGAGACTTACCACAGAAATTGTGAGATAGTAATTTACTTGCTTGTTAAGATGAGGTTAAAGGGGTGGGCCCCTAATCCAACATGTTTGGTGTCCTTATGAGCAGCGAGAGTTTGGGCACAGGGATTAATACAGGGAGAATGCCATTTGAACATGAAGACGGCCATTTTATAAGCCAAAGAGAGAGATCTGGGACAGATGGTTCACTCAGTCCTCAGAAGTTGCCAATCCTGCTGACACCTTGATTTCAGATAATTTTTGTTGCTCAAGTTGCCCAGTTTATAGTATTTTTTTATGACAGTCCTAGCAAACTAAAAACAACCCTTTAGTTAAACACTAAGAACATAATGTCAAAAACAAAAGTTAGATCATGGAAGGCAGTCCAAATGAGATGTCTTTGTCATCTATTTATTTATTTATGCATGATTTTAACAGCATTTATGAAGGCCTGGTATGTACCAAAGGGTATGGCAAGCGTAGGAAATTCAAAGGGTGAATAGTCCCCCAAATCCATTCATCTCCAAAAGAAAAGAGCAGACCCCCTAGCCAATCCACTAAGGACCCACACTGGGTGACAAATTAGAGTGACAAGTCTTCGTTTCACTGACCCCTAACATATTCTTGTTACTGTTTTTTCTTACTGCAACAGAATCTAGCCCATCCTATAAGGTACTAATATATTTCATTTATTTATTTGGCTATCATCATTCTTTGACATTGGACTGAAACACTTAGGGGGAGGGTAGTGTCTGTTTTGCTTCACATGCAACAACTTGTGCTCAGCATGGTGCGTGACATACAGCAGATTTTCAATAAACTTTGTTGATGAAATGAATCAATAGGAAAACAGGGATAAAAATAACTGTAATTTAGCCTAATTTGAGCACATCTCTGTTTCTATTATTTTTAAACCAACTCACATACTATGCCAAATTTCCCCAAATATATAAACTGCATTTCAGTTACATGGAGTCTTAGAAATCTCCATGTATATATTTGCATTAGAAGAAAAGCCTTCATCATAAGAAAGGGTGGAGCCAGTGCTGGCTTCACCGCAAATACACTGACAGAGGAAGTGGACTGGATTATACTTTAAAAATAACTAATGTAAAACAGCTTTTGAGATTTATGAATGAGAAGATGAAAGGAAATAAAGTGAAAGCTGAAGAGAATATTTTGCAGTAGATGATTGACAAAAGGAAATCTATTGAAAACAGAAGGCCTTACACCCCACAAAGCAAAAATGGAATTCATTTAAAAAGGAAAAAAAAACCCTAAATGTCAAAATAAAAGATTGCCTGGTACAACAGGTGTGGCATTTGGAAGTTGGGGGCTGTGAGGCTGGAGTGGGCTCCGATGGGCACGCTGGGGTTTGCCCGAGCTCCAGCAGGGTTTGAAACATTCCTGTGTTCTGGAAGATAGGCTGCCCTGGGAGGAAGTTGGCAAGGCTCAGCCACTACGGGGTGGATGAGGTGTTCTTTTTGTCACGTGACCTGTTATCAGCATTGTTCTGAGACTTACAGTAACAGCAGTTGTAGTGGAGGTAACTCAGTAGAGGGCAAAAGTCCTGAAATATCAGTGTGGAAATGAAGAGCAAGTGACGCCAAGGGCAGAAGTACAGGCACTTGTCTAAACTGGCTGCCAAATGCTTATCCTATTTTTCCTCAGACAAAACTGAGCACCGTCTTTGTGGCCTTGTGTGTGAATCAGTTAGAGTTATCCACCTCGGTGAAAAGGGCATAGGGTGGAGGTGCCTGGAAATCTGAGGTTATGATACGATTGGAGGAGGATATGTTTATAAAAAAGAGAAAGATGAGAAAACGTTCTCTGGCAATCTTGTGAGGGGGACGAAGGATAACTTGAGGTCCCGGAGGAAATCCTAGAAGATAATCCTGACAGCAATGGCTCGGGTCCCAGAAGGAAATGAAATGAATGAGCGTAATTACTGTGTGAGAACGGGTATTAAGGAGCAAGCTTAGGAAGAAGGAAAAGGAGGGGAGGTGTGGGCGTTGGGTAATCAAGACCTCGGATGGTAAGGCCAACAAGGTTGATGGCATCAATCCTGTTTACATCATGAAAACAAGGATTATAGACATTTAACAACTGGTCCATGATGATAGAGCAACCAAGGAGACCCCTCTCTGCTTTCTTCTAGTCTTTTTCTATTTAAAATAGGTCTTTATTGATTAATTTACATTGTGAATTCTTCTTTGACTATTAATATTACAACTGATTATACCAATACTGAATATTTGTTGAGTCAATACTATATGCAAGGTACCTTTCTAAATACTTTACATGTGTTATTTATTTTTACAACAATCCCATGAGATATGCCCATGGTTACACAGTTGGTAAAGGGGTGACATAAAATTCTCAGTCTAGATTTGAGGCTGTAAAACTCTGCCAGTGTTTGGCCTTGGTGTTGACTCAGTCTAGCTCTGTGACTTTGGGCAAGTCGCTTTGACTTCTAAAGTCTCAGTTTCTTCATCTGTCAAATGAAGATAGTTTAAAATGTCATGGAGGATTTTATTTGAGCATTAAATGAGATAGTAAATGTGAAATTACATTATGAGCAGTAATATGAATTATAAATGTCAGTTGTTCCTACCCTTATGATTATTCTATATTCAAATTAGAATACCAAGGTGGGGGGGGTTGTCTTAATAAATCAATTGTCAGAAAAAGGACTCTGTTATGATCATTAATGCTGATTTAGAATCATGAGAGATGCTTCAGTCAGGGCTTTATTAGAGAAACAGAACCATTGTGATTTATTAAAGGGTTTGCTTTTGACCTTAGGCAATCATGGGACCTGGTTGAGTAGTTTATGTGTAAATATGTCTCTTACCCCAGTTTCAGAGGCTGCAGCCTGAAGTCACTGGGGGTAGGGATCAGGGAGTGGAGGTGGGAATGAGGTGTGGGGAAGCTAATTTAACTGAAGCCTGTAAAGATGAGCTGGAACCCCTGAGAAGAGACTGGAACCTACTTTGGTGGCTCACCAACAACCAGCCTCCAGTTTCAAGAACTGGTAAAAGTTACCACACAGCTACACAGGAATCTAGTACAGGATTTGGAGAAACTACAGGAGGAGACCCAACAGGAGCTGGGCAGCTGCAGTTCTGGCTGCTGCCCCGAGCCAGCAAGGTGGGCCAGCAGACCTGCTATTGAGCTGCAGCAGTGCCTAACACCCACCTTTCAAATATAACCGCAGAAGCTTGGTATGTCAGCCTTCCAAATCTCATGCAAAATTCTCTGTCGCCAAACCTTAACTCTGAAACATGTGGAAAAGGAATTGTGGGAATTGTAGTTCCAGCTTAGCTAGATGGACGCAATACAAAGTTCCCACAATAGCAAAGGTGGAAAAATCAAATGCCTACAAGGGTCAAGTCATTAAAATTAGTAAATGAAGCAAGCTGTACTTAAGAAAGCAAGCACAGGCCTTTAAGAAAGGGACACACCATTTGGGGGAGGGGCTGGTAAAGTGATGTTTTCTCCTTGCTTTGTGGAAACTATATATGTTTTGCGGAGATTAGCCTCTTGCAAATGTATATATCCTTTTTTTCCCTCAGAATTTGTGATATTTGTTTTTGACTTCTCTTTTTGCTAAAATTTTACTAATTTTTGATCAGCTTTGTCAATATTTTCTTAATATGGCTTATGTTTTGTGTCATACTTAGAATAACTTCTCTAAGATAAAAAAAATTCTATGTTCTTTAAAGGGTAAGGAATGGTGATAACATAAGCCTCAGTTTATGTTAGATTCATTGGGTTTATTTTAGCTTTTTTGAGTACAATGTCACAAATTGGAAATACAGATTTTCATGTGAAGTGTCCTAATTGTTCAATATTGGAAACTAATTCAAATCCACTTTTGAAACTAAGCAAAACAGATAAACCTTTGTGCTTACTTCCAGGGCACATCCCTTACTGTTCCGATGTCTGTTACATACTGTCTGTGTGTGAGGCATGGGTTAGTAAACCAGGCATTCAGAAAGGAAAATGTGATTCCGTCCTGTCCTTCAGGACCTCACAAATGAGTGGGAAGATATTTAAACAAATAATTACCAGGTGCTAAATGTACACAGCATAACAGGAGTACAGGAGTGCAGACCTCAGTGGGAGTGGGGAAGACTTCATGTGCGAGTCTCTGGAAGTTCACTTTTAGGAAAAGCAGCGGGGGAAAAAAGAATGAGGGAATTTCAAGCGCTGAGTACAAAACAGAGATTTTGAAGTGTTTTAAGTGTTCAGAGCTTCCTTTATGCTTTGTTTTGTAAGCTTAATATTTCCCTTCAGAAACCCTCCATGAGGCAGCAGAGAGTAAAATAGGTTGGATGGGGCCATACAACATATATGTGACTTCAGATCCCTTAGTCAGAAATCCATAAACCTACTATTTACATCGGTCACTTGAGCTGATGGTTCTGTGGCAGCAGCTGCCTTGCTCTTTGGGGGGAAGAGCACTATGAAAACTACTTAATTCCCCCACCCCCTCTCCCCACCAGGGAATGATTTTACCATGTCCTTTCTTGAGAATAGTCTTAGATAGAAGTGGGGGAGACTAGGAGAACCCTGGGGCAAGAAGATTGGGGTAGCATGTATCATGCATGTGGGGAAAAGTACAAAACTTATGGACAGTTTCCATTACACTCTTGAAGCGGTCTTAATGGTGAAACCTTTTCTCCATGATACATTACAAATTAACCCAGACTTTGCCTAGAATCCCCTTTGCCAGTGTTCCTGGTTCATTTCAACGTGGTTTTCTGAAATCTGTGGTCAGGATGGGATCATTGCCTCCTTCTCCATTTCAGGGTCAAAGACTTTCCGTATCCTCAGTCTTTTTCCAGATGCAGAGACAAGCCAACTGGTAGTGCAAACACATGGGCTCAGTGCTTGAAGCCACTTTGCTTCCCATTAAGTCCACAGATGTTGCCAGATGAGTCCTCCTTCCAGCACACCTTGACCAGAGTGAATCTCACCGAGTCCTGGAAAATGGCTGTAACATATTTTATCAACAGAGGGATACAGAAATTGGAAAATTTGATCAAAAGCATTTGTGCATCCTGGTCTCATTAAGAGATCTATCTCATGTGTTTTAGGAGGCTGACATAAGTCATAGAGTCTATGGAACAACAAAGTGGAATTTTTACTTTGATACTTTGTTTTTGCTATGATCAGATTTTTTTTTTTTTGAGAGGGCATCTCTCATATTTATTGATCAAATGGTTGTTAACAACAATAAAATTCTGTATAGGGGAGTCAATGCTCAATGCACAATCATTAATCCACCCCAAGCCTAATTCTCGTCAGTCTCCAATCTTCTGAAGCATAACGAACAAGTTCCTACATGGTGAACAAATTCTTACATAGTGAATAAGTTCTTACATCGTGAACAGTACAAGGGCAGCCATCACAGAAACTTTCGGTTTTGATCACGCATTATGAACTATAAACAATCAGGTCAAATATGAATATTCGTTTGATTTTTGTACTTGATTTATATGTGGATCCCACTTTTCTCCCTTTATTATTATTATTATTATTATTTTTAATAAAATGCTGAAGTGGTAGGTAGATGTAAGATAAAGGTAGAAAACTTAGTTTAGTGTTGTAAGAGAGCAAATGTAGATGATCAGGTGTGTGCCTGTAGACTATGTGTTAATCCAAGCTAGACAAGGGCAATAAAACATCCATGGTTGCAGAAGATTTCTCTCAAACAGGGGGGGTGAGGTTCTAAGCCTCACCTCTGTTGATCCCCAATTTCTCACCTGATGGCCCCCCTGCGACTGTGCCTGTCTTAGGTTGTTCCTCCCTTGAGGAATCTTACCCGTCTCTGGCTAACCAGTCATCTTCCGGGGCCATACAGGGAAATGTAAAGTTGGTAAGTGAGAGAGAAGCCATATTGTTTGAAAAGGTTAGCTTTTTACTTCTTTGCAGATTTATGCCCTGTGGCTTGTATGCCCAGCATTTGTCTTGAGGTATCTTTACCACTTGGAGGAATTATGATACTCGGTAAATTCGATATGCATGATCAGATTTTTAAAAAGATGTTACTGTCTGACAATCGAGGTCATACACATGATTACCTTTGTCTAAATGTGTATATTGGTTCTTTTTTTATTTTTTCTATTTTATTTTGGCATCATTAATGTACAATTACATAAGCAACATTACGGATAAAAGACTCCCCCTATTGTCAAGTCCCAACACATACCCCATTACAGTCACTGTCCATCAGCATATTAAGATGCTATAGACTCACTACTTATCTTCTCTGTGTTGTACTGCTTTCCCCATGTGTCCCCCTACATTGTGTGTTCTAATCATAATGCCCCTAATTCTCCTTATCCCTCCCTTCCCACCCATCCTCCCCAGTCCCTTTCCCTTTGGTAACTGTTAGTCCATTCTTGGGTTCGATGAGTCTGCTGCTGTTTTGTTTTTTCAGTTTTTTCTTTGTTCTTATACTCTGGAGATGAGTGGAATCATTTGGTACTTGCCTTTCTCAGCCTGGCTTATTTCACTGAGCATAATACCCTCACACTCCATACATGTTGTTGCAAATGGTAGGATTTGTTTTCTTCTTACGGCTGTACTATATTCCATTGTGTATATGTACCACATCTTCTTTATCCATTCATCTACTGATGGACACTTAGGTGGCTTCCATATTTTGGCTATTGTAAATAGTGTTGTGATAAACATAGGGGTGCATATGTCTTTTTGGATCTGGGTTCCTGCATTCTTTGGGTAAATTACTAGGAGTGGAATTCCTGGCTCAAGTGGTATTTCTGTTTTTAGTTTTTTGAGGAATCTCCATACTGCTTTCGACAATGGTTGAAGTAATTTACATTCCCACCAGCAGTGTAGGAGGGTTCCCCTTTCTCCACAACCTCACCAACATTTGTTGTTGTTTGTCTTTTGGATGTTGGCCATCCTAACTGGTGTGAGGTGATACCTCATTGTGGTTTTAAATTGCATTTCTCTGATGATTAGTGATGTGGAGCATCTTTTCATGTGCCTGTTGGCCATCTGAATTTCTTCTTTGGAGAAATGTCTGTTCAGATCCTCTGCCCATTTTTTAATTGGATTATTTGCTTTTTGTTTGTTGAGGTGCATGAGCTCTTTATATATTTTGGATGTCAACCCTTTATTAGATATGTCATTTATGAATATATTCTCCCATACTGTACAGTGGCTTTTTGTTCTACTGATGGTGTCCTTTGCTGTACAGAAGCTTTTTAGCTTGATATAGTCCTACTTGCTCATTTTTGCTTTTGTTTCCCTTGCCCGGGGAGATATGTTCATGAAGAAGTTGCTCAAGTTTATGTCCAAGAGATTTTTGCCTATGTTTTTCTTCTAAGAGTTTTATGGTTTCATGACTTACATTCAGGTCTTTGATCCATTTCAAGTTTACTTTTGTTTATGGGGTTAGACAGTAATCCAGTTTCATTCTCTTACATGTAGTTGTCCAGTTTTGCTAACAGCAGTTGTTGAAGAGGCTGTCATTTTTCCATTGTATATCCATGGCTCCTTTATCGTGTATTAGTTGACCATATATGCTTGGGTTAATATCTGGACTCTCTATTTTGTTCCACTGCTCTATGGGTCTGTCTGTTCTTATGCCAGTACCAAATTGTGTTGATTACTGTGGCTTTGTAGTTGAGCTTGAAGTTGGGGAGTGAGATCCCCCCCACTTTATTCTTCCTTCTCAGGATTGCTTTGGCTATTCTGGGTCTTTTGTTGTTCCATATGAATTTTAGAACTATTTGTTCCAGTTTATTGAAGAATGCTGTTGGTATTTTGATAGGGATTGTATTGAATCTGTAATTGCTTTAGGCAGAATGGCCATTTTGACAATATTAATTCTTCCTAGTCAAGAGCATGGGATGAATTTCCATTTATTAGTGTTCTCTTTAATTTCTCTTAAGAATATCTTGTCGTTTTCAGGGTATAGGTCTTTCATTTCCTTAGTTAGGTTTACTCCTAGGTATTTTATTCTTTTTGATGCAGTTGTGAATGGAATTGTTTTCCTGATTTCTCTTTCTGCTAATGCATCATTAGTGTATAGAAATGCAACAGATTTCTGTGCATTCATTTTATATCCTGCAACTTTGCTGAATTCAGATATTAGTTCTAATCATTTTGGAGTAGATTCTTTGGGTTTTTTTATGTACAATATCATGTCATCTGCAAACAGTGACAGATTGATTTCTTCCTTACCAGTCTGGATGCCTTGTATTTCTCTGTTTTGTCTGATTGCCATGGCTGGGACCTCCTGTACTATGTTGAATAAAAGCGGGGAGAGTGGTCATTCTTGTCTTGTTCCTGATCTTAGGGGAAAAGCTTTCAGCTTCTCGCTGTTCAGTATGATATTAGTTGTGGGTTTGTCATATATGTCCTTTATTATGTTGAGGTATTTGCCCTCTATACCCATTTTGTTGAGAGTTTTTATCATGAATGGATGTTGAGTTTTGTCGAATGCTTTTTCAGCATCTATGGAGATGATCATGTGGTTTTTTTCCTTCTTTTTGTTGATGTGGTAGATGATGTTGATGGATTTTCGAATGTTGTACCATCCTTGCATCCCTGGGATAAATCCCACTCATTCACGGTGTATAATCCTTCTGATGTATTTTTGAATTCGGTTTGCTAATATTTTGTTGAGTATTTTTGAGTCTATGTTCATCAGGGATATTGGTCTGTAGTTTTCCTTTCCTGTGGTGTCTTTGCCTGGTTTTGGTATTAGAGTGCTGCTGGCTTCATAGAATGAGTTTGGAAGTATTCCCTCTCCTTCTGTTTTTTGGAAAACTTTAAGGAGAATGGGTATTATGTCTTCTCTAAATGTCTGATAAAATTCAGTGCTTTTGTTCTTGGGTAGTTTTTTGATGACTGACTCAATTTCATTGCTGGTAATTGGTCTGTTTAGATTTTCTGTTTCTTTCTTGGTCAGTCTTGGAAGGTTGTATTTTTTTAGGAAGTTGTCCATTTCTTCTAGGTTATCCAGTTTGTTAGCATATAGAATTTCATAGTATTCTCTAATAATTCTTTGTATTTCTGTGGTGTCTGTCATGGTTTTTCCTTTCTCATTTCTTCTTCTGTTTATGTGTGTAGATTCTCTTTTTCTTTTAGTAAGTCTGGCTGGTGGTTTATCTATTTTGTTTCTTTTCTCGAAGAACCAGCTCTTGGTTTCATTAATTTTTTCTATTGTTTTGTTCTTCTCCATTTTATTTATTTCTTTTCTGATCTTTATTATGTACCCCCTTCTGCTACGTTTGGGCCTCATTTGTTCTTCTTTGTCCAATTTCAATAATTGTGACTTTAGACTATTCATTTGGGATTGTTCTTCCTTCTTTAGATAGGCCTGGATTGCTATATACTTTCCTCCTACAACTGACTTTGCTGTGTCCTACAGAAGTTGGGGCATTGGCCTGTTGTTGTCATTTGTCTCCATATATTGCTTGATCTCTGTTTTAGTTTGGTCATTGATCCATTGATTATTTAGGAGCATGTTGTTAAGCCTCCATGTGTTTGTGGGCCTTTTTGTTTTCTTTGTACAATTTATTTCTGGTTTTATATGTTTGTGATCTGTGAAGTTGGTTGGTAGAATTTCAGTCTTTTGGAATTTACTGAGGCTCTTTTTGTGGCCTAGTATATGGACTATTCTGGAGAATATTCCATGGGCACTTGAGAAAATGTGTTTCCTGCTGCTTTTGGGTGAAGAGTTCTGTAGATATCTATTAGATCCATCTGTTCTAGTGTGTTGTTCAGTGCCTCTGTATCCTTACTTATTTTCTGTCTGGATGATCTGCCCTTTGGAGTGAGTGGTGTGTTGAAGTCTCCTAGAATGAATGCATTGCATTCTATTTCCTCCTTTAATTCTGTTAGTATTTGTTTCACATATGTAGGTGCTCCTGTGTTGGATGCATATATATTTATAATGGTTATATCCTCTTGTTGGACTGCCCCCTTTATCATTATGTAATGTCCTTCTTTGTCTCTTGTTACTTTCTTTGTTTTGAAGTCTATTTTGTCTGATACTATTACTGCAACACCTGCTTTTTTCTCCCTATTGTTTGCATGAAATATCTTTTTCCATCCCTTCACTTTTAGTCTGTATATGTCTTTGGGTTTGAGGTGAGTGTCTTGTAGGCAGCATATAGATGGATCTTGCTTTAATATCCATTGTATTTCTCTGTATCTCTTGATAGGTGCATTCAGTTCATTTACATTTAGGATGATGTTGATAGATATGTACTTATTGCCATTGCAGGATTTGGATTCGTGGTTACCAAAGGTTCAAGGGTAGCACCTTTACTATCTATCCGTCTAAGTTAACTCACTTATTAAGCTATTATAAACACAGTCTGATGATTCTTTATTTCTCTCCCTTCTTTTTTTCCTCCTCCTCTCTTTATATTTGAGGTGTTTTATTCTGTACTCTTGTGTGTCTCTTGACTGATTTTGTGGATAGGTGACTTCATTTTGCATTTAGTTAGTATTTGGTTGGTCTGCTTTTCATGCTGTGGTTTTATTTTCTCTGGTGACATCTATTTAGCCTTCGGAGCCCTTCCATTTAGAGCAGTCCCTTTAAAATACACTGTATAGGTGGTTTGTGGGAGGTAAATTCCCTCAATGTTTGCTTATTTAGAAATTGTTTAATCCCTCCTTCAAATGTAAATGATAATCTTGCTGGAAACAGTATTCTTGGATCAAAGCCCTTCTGTTTCATTGCATTAAATATATCATGCCACTCCCTTCTGGCCTGTAAGGTTTCTGCTGAGAAGTCTGATGATAGCCTGTTAGGTTTTCCTTTGTAAGTCATCTTTTTCCTCTTGTTCGCTGCTTTTAACACTCCATCCTTGTTTTTGATCTTTGCTATTTTAATTATTATATGTCTTGATGTTGTCCTCCTTGGGTCCCTTTTTTTAGGAGATCTCTGTAATTCCATGGTCTGAAAAAATATTTCCTTCTCCAGATTGGGGAAGTTTTCATCAATTATTTCTTCAAAGAGACTTTGTATCCATTTCTCTCACTCTTGTTGTTCTGGTACCCCTATAATGCAAATATTATTCTGTTTGGATCGGTCACACTGTTCTCTTAATATTCTTTCATTCCTAGAGATCCTTTTATTTCTCTTTTCCTCAGCTTCTCTGTATTCCTGTTCTCTGATTTCTATTCCATTAACAGTCTCTTGCACCTCATCCAGTCTGCTCTTAAATCCTTCCATTGTTTGTTTCATTTGTCATCTCCCTCCAGAATTCGTCTCTTAGCTCTTGCACATTTCTATGTAGATCCATCAGCATGCTTATGACTTTTGTTTTGAATTCTTTTTCAGGAAGCTTGGTGATTTTGGTTTCACCAGGCCCTGTTTCTGGTGTTTGATGGATTTTGCACTTAACAAGGTTCTTCTGCATTTTCATGGTGATACAAGTGATTGCTGGTGAGTGACGCATACATCAGCTGGGAGAACAAAGTCCCTTCCTGCTCGTTGGTTACCTTGCCCATCTCTGCTGCCTCTGCCAGTCAGTCTCACACAGTGAGCAGCCTCTGGGTTAATCCCCTGAGCTGCTGTGGGTGGGGTGGCTATTGGGATGCCTAAGGGCATTGGTCAGGCTTGCAGGCAAGCGGAGTGTCTTTTCACATGAGAACGGTGCCCCTTTGTGCTTTCTGAACTCTGCACCCATCTCCACTGCATTTGCTTGGCAACCGCACCCAGGAAGCAGCCTCTGGGTTAATTCCCTGAGCTACCATTGGCAGGGAGGCCCGCAGGATGGCCAGGGCACTGGCAGTAGTTGCAGGCGAGCAGCATGTGTTTGCTGTGAGAACAGAGCCCCTATGTGCCTTCCGGACTCTGCGCTGGCTTCTTCTGCCTGTGTCAGGCAACTGGGTGCCAGGGGCAGCCTCTGAGTGAATCCCCTAAGCTGCCATGGGCAGGTCGGCTCTCGGGATGGCTTAGGGCACTGGTGGGGGTTGCAAGCGAGCAGTGCGTGTTTGCCTTGAGAATAATGTCCCTTTGTGCCTTCCAGATTCTGCATCAGTCTCCCCTGTCTGTGCTGGGCAGCTGCGCAGGCGGACAGTCTCTGGGTCTGGCCCGGTTAGCTTCGTGCTGGGAGAAGACTCTGTGTAGTTGCTGTGGGTGGGGCTACTCCTCAGCTCCTCCACAGCAATTGCCAGGCAGCCAGTTTGCTGGTGGGGGGCAATGAATGGCAGGCTACTTATTGCAGTGAGGGTCTTCAGAGCTGCGTTGCCACCCAGGGGGTTAGGGAGCCTGAATTCCTTAAATTTTCCAGCCTGATAGGCCGAGTGTGCCCAGACGATTGTGTTCACCTGTTGAACCCTTGTCCCTTTAAGACTTTGAAAGAACCGCTTTTCTTTTGTCCCAGGGCAACCGGCTGTGGGGACCTGTTTGCAGTCTTAGTCTCAGATCATGATTTTCTCTTCCTCTAATATCCCGTACACCATGCAATGTGTGTCTGTGCTCCCAGTACAGATTAATAAGGCTGGATATTTAGCAGTCCTGTGCTTCCACTCCTTCCCCACTCTTTCTTTTCCTCCTGCCAGTGAGCTGAACTTGGGGGAGTGCTCAGGTCCTACAGGTTCATGGCTTTGTACCTTACCCTTTTCTGTGAGATGCTGTGTTCTTGCCGATGTAGATGTAGCTTAGCTGTTGTACTGTAATCTTCCAGTCTCTCTTTTAGGAATAGTTGTATTTGCTTTATTTTCAAAATATGTATGGTTTTGGGAGAGATTTCTGCCACCCTACTCATGCTGCCATGTTGAGAATTCTCCATATATTTTTTCTTGAAAGTAAAATTGTTGGAGTTTTTATATTCTTAGTACCTCCTCTTCTTTTTTATTAACGTATTTTTGATATATGCTCTTACGAAGGTTTCCCATGGAAAACAATGTGTTTACTACATTCACCCATATTATTAAGTCCTCCCCATACCCCACTGCAGTCACTGTCCATCAGTGTAGTAAGATGCCACAGAGTCACTGCTTGTCTTCTCTGCTACACTGTCTTCCCCATGATCGCCCCCACACCATGTGTACTAATCATAATACCCCTCAATCCCTTTCTTCCTCCCTCTCCTCCATTCCCCCACCCCTCCCCTTTGGTAACCGCTAGTACTTTCTTGGGGTCTGTGAGTTTCTGCTGATTTGTTCCTTCAGTTTTGCTTTGTTGTTATACTCCACAAATGAGGAAAATCATTTGGCCCTTGTCTTTCTCTATCTGGCTTATTTCACTGAGCATAATATCTTCCAGCTCCATCCATCTTGTTGCAAATGGTAGGATTTGTTTTCTTCTTATGGCTGAATGATATTCCATTGTGTATATGTACCACATCTTCTTTATCCATTCATCTGCTGATGGACACTTAGGTTGCTTCCATTTCTTGGCTATTGTGTACCTCTTCTAATGTTTTACTAACTAGCTGAGTCCTAGAGTCAGAGTGATCTTGGATTGAACTCTTAGTTCTGCCAAACTCCATTCATATGACTTTGGGTAAGGTGCTCTTACAGAGTCTCAGTTTCTTCCTCTGTAAAATAGGAATATTTATGTTTTCTGTCCAATAGCATTGCGTGGGGGAAAATCAAGTAAGGATATAGAATATCTAGTAGAATTTTTGGTACATAATAAACCTCATACATTGTACCTATCGACATGGTTAACATAAAAGGTTCTCACGTAACCTTATTTGTTAATCATTCCCAGAAGGTAGGCAGAGGTATTGTTACTGCCACTTTTAATGTTTTTAAATGAAGAAAAATAAAATGGAAATAAAGAGACTTGCCACGTATTATATCCCATTTTGGTAGCAGACCTGAGACTCCAACTTCTTGCTTTGAACTCCAGACCATCTCACTATAATACTGATCCAACTTGCCCATGAACACCAAAGCCTCAATTCAGGTGAATTTCAAAACCTTCATTAACAAGGAAGAGATACTGAGTATGGTATTTCACTAACAGATATGAAAGTGTTTGGAGTTTTAACTACTGCCATGTAGTGTGGCCATCTAAATACCACTTTTACTTATATCTTTTCTTATGATGAAGAGCTTCAGGAATTTTAGACAGTTTCCATTTTCAAGACCTCTGAGTCTGTGGCAAAAGGGTTAATTTCAAGAAATTAGCCTTTAGTACCAATGCATTATTGGAAAGTGGAAAATAAGACAAAACCAGAAGATTCTTTCCTTTTTCTTTTCATCAAGTTTGTCCCATAGAGTGAGTCACAGCCAACACTCTTATCCTCTAGGGCTCTAAGTCACCAACCTACAAAAAGGTATCTGTTCTTTGTCTATATCCTCATGCAAAATAAATTTGTGGAGTGTTATTAACAAACTTTAAACTTGTCAGAATCATCTTTTTGGATATTTGATGCTTTCACCATTCCTAGTTTTATAATAAATTTTATAATTTTAGTCCTTAGATCATGTGAAATGGCTAAGAATGATTATGTTTTCTCATGGTGAAAGTAGGGCTCTGCTACTAATGGGGGTACTGGGTAGGGATTCTAAATAAAAGCAGAAAGAGAGAAATAGGGAAGGCTGTCCATGTTGGTATTAAAAATAGTTCAAATGTAACCATATGTTCTTCCATATTTTTACTAAGATAAGTGGTACGATTCCTTCCTTTCCTCTGTGTGTGAACTGCAAGCAAACCTTCTTTGGCATAGTCCCCTGTCAGTCCCTCCTTTCTGTGATACTGTGATTTATAACAAGAAATACATATTTGGTCTTTGTTCCCATTTCTGGCACAGAGCTCCTAAAACCCTTAGGATTTCCTAAATGATAAAAGTGATAAAAGTGTCTTGATATTCATAACAAGCACCTTTCAAGCACACCTGAGTTTATGTTAATGAGGTGACTTTTGGAAAGCACTTAAGCTTGGGGGTTGGTTGCTAGGGGAATTAACCACGTGATTAGAGCGTAGGAACTTTCAGTCTTATGTGCTCCCACTCTGCTCCCCCTCACCCCAGAACTCCAGGGTAGAGGGAAGGGCTGTAGGTTGAATGAATTGCCAATGGCCAATGATTTTATCAATTATGCCCACATAATGAAACCTCCACAAAAAAACCCAAAAACAGCATTGGGAGAACTTTGGGTTGGTGAACACGTGGAGCTCAGGGGAGTGGTGTCCTCTCAGACAAAGCATGGATGCTCCAAGCACTACCTCCACTGTTTGCCCTGTACCTTGCCCTTTTCATTGTATCCTTTATAATACTCTTTATAATAAACTGGCAAACATGAGTAAATGTTTTTCTGAGTTCTGTGAGCTGCTTTAACAAATGAATTCAACCCAAGGAGGAGGCCATGTGTAACCTCGGATTTGTAACCACTGGTCAGAAGCATGGGTGACACCTATATTCATGACTGGCATCTGAGGTGGGGAGTCTTGTGGTACTGAGCTTTGCATTGTGAGAACTGACACCAATGCCAGGTAGTTTGTAGCAGAATTCAATTACTTGCTTGATGGTGTTGGAAAAAACATACATATAAGATTTTCACATAGGGGCTTTGAAGTTAAGGGTAGAATAATATAGGTTTAAGATTAAGAGGAAATAGATACAGAGTCTTGGCCATAGCAACACTCAATAATTGCTGGAAAAGTATATGGATCAGATTTAAAGAAACTGCTCTGAAATACTGGTAAACGCACAAATCTTGATATTTCAGTAGCCATTGAATTATCCTAAATCCACGTGTGAATTTTGAATGTCTTTGTTTAGTGCATGTAGAAGATTATACTATTGTTCCACATACATATTGTACCTCTCTGGGAGGTTTTATATCCCCACCAATTTCTACCTCATTGATGTTGAACTTGGCCATGAAGTTTGTCTGGCCAAGCTATATTCCTTGTGTGAGTGGAAGTGATGTGAAACTCCTGGCAGAACATCTCAGAACCATTCATAGTTAGCATTCATTCAACTTAGACCATGGGGTAAACAGAGCTGCTACCAAAGCATCACCAAAATGTAAGGCAAGCAAGAAATAAAATTTTGCCTTGATAAAGACTGTCATTTTGGAGCAGTTTGTTATTTCAGCAAAACCTAGTGAATGCTGACTAATACACTGAAAGTAAGAATGAAATAAAAACTTGGAATGTTTCCATTTTTTTCCTGGACAGTTTTTTAAATAAGACCTGTGCTTTCACATCATCTCCCATCCAGACTGTTGCATAAATGATGAGACCAGTTTAAATTTATGGCCCTCTGAGACTGGGCAGTCACTGAGCTTATTTCATGAACAAATGATTGGCCGTTCGTCTTATTTTCCCTTCAGTGTGGATCCACACATGGTGCAGTAGAGTGATGAGAGCCATATTACTCAGGATATTAAGCCTTATTAATTGGGCTGTGATCTTGATTTTGATGGGGCTTAGAACTTAACGATTCGCAAATAACATAACCTCACTTAGCCTCAAGTTCATCCTCTGTAAGATAAGTATAATTATACATTTCCTACCTCAGCTCTTGGCAGAGGCTGTTCCTGTTGCTTGGCATGCTCTTATTTCAGTGCACCCCTGGCTGGCTTCTCACGCTCAGGCATCACCTTGAGGTCCCATCCTTGTCTGATTCTGACCACCTTATTTAACCTAGCTCCCCATGCCTCTTCTGGCTTTGATAGCCCTGTTTGGCTTCTTTACAGCACATATTTCATTTGTAAGTATTTTTTGTTTCCTTAGTTTGTCTGTTTTTCCAAGGTTTCATGCTCCTTGAGAATAGATGTGAATTTTATATTGTATATTACTGTAATCGATGCTCAGACCAGAGTGCATGGCGTAGAGCAGGCACTCAAATATTTTGAGTGCATAATTAATAACTCATAGTTATATCGTGCTTAACACATGTAGATACTGGTCTAAGCATCTTATGTACATTACCACTTTTATTCTCAAAGCACCCCTATGAGGCAGCAACTGTTATTATCCTCATTTTAGAGATGGAAATAGAAGCCCAGAGATGTTATGTAACTTTCCTGAGATCACACAGCAGGGCAGTGGCAGAGTCAGGAATTAAATCCAGTAAGTTAGGTTTTGGAGCATGTGTGTGCCCATTGAATATATACTCCTTGTTTCATAGGGCATTGTGAATTAACATTAAAGAAAATAAGTATGTGAGAGTGGTTTGCATAAAGGCTAACGCAAGTATCATAAAATACAGTTATTTGTAGTCAACTTATTTTTAGCTCCTTTACTGTACCCCAGCTAAAAGCAGAAGATTCTATCTAGAGCTCTTCTTTCAACAATTTGTTTTTAAACTTTCTGAATCAAAAATAAAAAAGCCATGGTTTACTTTGAATGAAGTAGGAATTGTATTGATGCCAACACAGGAAGTAGTTTCTGGTAGCCCTGTTCAACATTTAAAAAAAAACGAATGCTAGATATGACCCAGGATCAATTCATCTAAAATGTTTCTTTGTACATTAAGTGTGTTGGGTTCTAGAAATTCAGAGCTGAGGAAGTGATAGGGTCTAATGTTAAGGAGTTCACAGTTGAAAACAAAATATTCAAGAATAATACTCTTCTTATTCAAAGTGTGGTCCATGACCAGTATTATCATCATGACCTGGGAACTTACAGGAAATGCATATTTAGGTCTCACCATCCCAGGCCAAGTTAATCAGAGTCTGAATTTTACAAGATTCCTAAGCACTGTTTATGAACATTAGACTTTGACCAGCTCTGAGTTTTAACTGATCTGAGAAGTGGAGTATTAGGACATATATGTAAATTATTACAGAAGCACAGAGATTGGAAAACCAACCCAGGGTTGTGGGTTGTGGGTGTGGGTTTGTCCAGAGAAGGCTTCCCAGAGGAGCTACAGTGTGGCTGAGCTTGAAGGATGAAGAGTGATTATCCAGGGAGACTGAAGAGAGAAGTGCATCCTCAAACGAACTGCAGAGCTAGGCGGCTTGGCAGCGGGTGTTCATGGAGTCGTCAGGACTTATGAATAGTTCAATACATTTGGAGGTCAGGGAGGATGTCTGGTAGGAGCTGAAGAGGAAACAAACAAGGGGCAACTTGTGAGAGTCCCTGAGTTCCATGCTAGGCAAGCCATGTTTAAATTGTGTGTGGGTGGAGAATAAGATCAGATACTGATTTTAGAAAGATCACTGGTTGCCATGTGGTAGATGGATTGGATAGAGGCATACAGAAAGAGAGGATGTTTGTGAAATTTTCACATGACCTAAAGCTGGGTGGAGTAGTTGGAATAATAGATGACAGAAGCAAATTTCATAATGATTTCACCAGATTTTGAGATTGAATCCAATAGGATGAAATTCAACTGGAAAAAATCATAAAGTTCAGCATTTGAGTTAAAAAAAATCAGTTGAGAGAGTGCAAGAGGGAGGCAAAATGGTTTTGCCATAGTTTGTAAAAACTTCTCTAGAACTTTTGGAGGTTGATGTGGTCGTGATTCAGTTGACCACAAGTTAAACCAGCACCAGCAGTGTTACCAAGATCTGAGCCTTTGGCTTTATGGCTAGAAACAAAATGTCTGGCCTTTGGAAAGTAACTGTTTCTCTTGCTTGACAACCTTCCCTCATTTGTGCCTTCTCCCACCCTCTATTCTACCACTTTCTCTAAAGGCAGATCTATTATTCTCTGATGGTTAAGGAGCCAGCATAAGTTTACACTTGGACTGGGTGTCAGGAAAATGGAAGTTTTCCTCATAAAGACTTTTTATATATCAATGTTCTTCTATACAGGCTTGTCAAAATGCATCCTAATTACATGCTGTCTATTGTCTGCCACCATTGGAGGGAGAACAGAGAACCTCTTAAGAAATATATTCAATTCTTTCTTACATATCTAGTTCCCAGCATAGTGCCTGACACAGTCCACACTTTTACGACCAATGAGGGAATCAATGAATGGATGAATAATTGGAATGAGTGAACAAGGCTAGTTAAACAGAACATTCATATGAAAGAGTTGAAGAGAAACCTGTAGATATATATTCCACGTAAGGGTATGGAGAGCCATTGTAACATGTCTTAAAGAGAAAGTGTACAACCTGTTATTGTCTTTTCTGAGAAGTGAATGGTTCATTAGCAACCCTTTAGTTCTTTCTATAATCTCAAATCGTATGTGTACACCCAGGACAATTTCCTTACTGAGCTCCCTTGCAGCCTTGGCTGCCTTTCTCTGGAGCCTCCCTCCCCTGGGATATGGGAGGGACTTGTGTCCCTCCCTGGGGATTGTTCCCTCAGAGAGGTCACTAGAGCAATGCCTCCAGAGTCCATTCACCTGGTGTGGTTACAGCTAGGCATCAGATGTCACAACTCCAGGATGGATAAACATGCGGTCGGTCTCTGTTCAGGTTAGAAAGCTGTGAGTGCCCAGTCTGGCAGCCAGAATAAGGGACTGTAAACCAAAAATACATGATAAAGGCTCTGGTTAAGGGATGAGCCCTGCGGTCCATCCTGAGAGTCAGTGGCATTGCTGTCTGAGAGGCCTTCTCTGCACAGCTTTGTATGGAAGATAAAAGAGGCCTGGAACTGTCTGCTCTCCTGTGAGGGGCAGCCATTGCTGTATTCTACCATCTTGTCTGAAAAGTGCTTTAATACCAATCAGTCTAATTTCTTATGTTTACTTGATGACATAAAATGAAAGTAGGGAAACTAAATATATTTTATGTGACATTTTAAAAGCCATTCAAGCAAAATCATAGCCAAGCAAGAGATAATCTCCCAGTGGACATGCAGTGAATTCCTGTTGGTACCAAGAACTGGTATAAAATTCCTTAATATTTAAATTGATACCTTTTCTTTATGAGTGTTTTGACATTAGAGTGTCCCTGCCTTTTTTGCATAGAGGATTAAGAGTGAGGCATTTCTTGGCTTTTTAAATAAGCCAAGCCGTAGACACCAGTACCCCCAGGAAGATGGGTTTACTTTGTCCTAAGAGAGGCTAGAAAAATCTAGAACTACATTTTGGGAGGATGAATAGACATAGCCACAAAATATATTCTCTACCCTTTGACATTGGAGATATCAGGGAGTTTGTTTTTCTTTTTATTTTTCCACTTGGCCTTCATTTCATTATTTTTTACAGCATGTTTTTGCTCATTAGATTAGTAAATATAACTGGTCTCAGTTACCGTATTTGCTGTTGGCAGTAGTAGCAACAATTCCCTGTATTGGGTAGTTACTCTGTGTAAGCAATGTGCTGTGAGACTTAAAACAATCTCACATGACCTTACAAAAATCGTACACTTAGAATCTGACCTATTCATGATCAGACTTACATCATCACAGTACCTCAGTGTGAATCTTTTCTACCATCATGTCCACTAGTAGCACAGCAACAGGAGTTTGAAATAATGGGTTTTGCTTGCATCTAAGTAGGATAACATATTGGTTCTGAGTCATCTCTATTTTCTTTACAGGGACTATGTCAGACAACTGCCTGCTGGCAGTCAGCCTCAGAGCAACTTTGCTTTACTCCCCTTTGTTCTTCCTGGGATGGAAGCCTGAAAACTACATTTCCTAGATTCTCTTGCCAGTGAGGTATCAATAGTCACAGTTTGCCTGAGACTGCAGGTTTCCAGGGATGCCAGAACCTGAGAAGTATTTGTCATGTGGGGATGAGTTGGTCTCTTTATCTGACAACTGTATTGCCATGTGGTATAAGCTGTTGCATGGCATTAGAAGGCCTGAGGAAGATTGATGCTATTTCTACTACTGGTATTGGCATTGACACGTGTACGGACTCGGGGTCTTCTGAGCTGCAGCAGTGTCATGAGTGTTATTTGGCGGGCCAGCTCCTGCCATCTGTAGTGAAAGCAGAGGCTCCCTGCAGTTACAGACATCTGGGTATCATTCACTTTCTTCTTGTATTTCTCAGCCCTTCTAATATTTTATAAATGAACCCCTGTATTAAATTCCTCTCTGCCCAAAATAACTCAGCCGTTTCTGTTTCCCTGATTGAATACTGACTAATAGACAGCCCCAGTGAAAGACTTCTCCTGGATGAAGGGGAAGACAAGTATAAGGAGGGAAGGGAAATGCTAATCAGAGAAACTGTAGCCCAATAAAATGGATTTCTCCAAGATGGCAGAAAGTCAGGAAATAGGAATGATGTAACTTGGAGAAGACATGGAGAACTAGGTTCCAGCACTGTAGCAGCAATCTATTCCAGTCTTCTTAGGTCTCTAACATAAGCTTTGGGTGTCCTGAGATTGACCACTAATCTAAAGGGTCTTAGACTGATTATTGGGGCCCTCTCACAATTAGAGGTGTGAGAGTAAAAAAGGAATATTAGGTTGATTCCACATCTCTGCTTCTTCCACAGTTTAGATATCATTTACTCTGACAGGTCAGTGGCCTTCTGAATTGCTCCCTGGAAATAGCCTTAACACAGATTCATCATATGCAACAATGTTTTGACAACATGCCTGTCTCCAATACTGGACTGTCTGTTCCTTAAGAATGCGGTGTTACATCTTCACGGCCAAATAGTGCCTGCCTGGCCTTCACACCAATGGTATGCTGTTCAGTGGTTTCCCATTTCATTCAGAGTAAAATCCCAAATTCTTACCAAAGGGCCCACATGACGTGAAGTCTGACCACTGCTCTAAACTCATCTACTATTTTTACCTTTAATCACTTGGCTTCAGCCACACGGGTCTCATTGGTATTCCTCAACCACGCCAACCTTGCTTTTACTGTGTGGTCTGTGCACTTGTTTTGTGGTCTGTGCACTTGTTATCTTTTTATCTGCCTGAACTACTTTTAAACCAGATGTTGACATTGCTTTTTTCTTACTTCCTTCTGTACAAATGACATCTTTGTAATGGGTCTTCCCTGACCACCCAGTATAAAAACTAATTAACTAACCAACTTAACCACAATAACACTTGCCCTGCTAACTCTCCTGGGGCTGTTTCATTTTTTTTTCTCCCTACCACTTTTCAGCATTCAACAGAATAGACATTAGTTACTATTGTTTCTTCCTTTTAGTAGCATATGTTCTGCCTCTGAAAACAGGTAGGAGATAATTATATAGGTTGGCACTTGGGGGTTAAAGGCAGCTAATTTCCAACACTGAATCTTGTTACAGATAAAAGCAATTATAACTAACCACTTCTAAGTCATTTAACCCTCAAATACAGATTCCTGGAAAGGGCAGTTTAAACTTAAATTCTAAAGAAATCGTAAGTACTCTTGATTAAATGCAACTTTCCTTGACACACTAATACTCCTGGCCCCTTAGGTTTTACAGAGATGAGGTGGTATATCCATGCATTCATACATGCATTCTTTCATTCATTCCACAGGAATCTAGTGAGTGCATAGTGTGCTGTGGGCACTATACATGCTGAACAAGAATAGATGCAATTCCTTCCCATAAGTCTAGTAGGAGAGACTACTGATCAAATCATCATACAGATAAACAAGAAATTGATGTTCTAAGAAGTACACTGATGGTGAAATAGGCCATGACACCGAAGTAGGAAAGGTGTCCCTAAGAGAGTGACATTCCAAGAGATGAATAAGAGATAACTAGATTGAAACAAATCTGACAGCCACTCTCTAAGACAGCAAACACTGGCAGAAAACCAACTCATGTGGAATGATCATAAGTTTAATGGTTTAGATATATGGGGCAGGTTCTGAGCTATATTAGTTAGGGTGAAAATTAGTGCTCAAATGTTTTAAAAAGCATAATGTGTTAACAAAGAACATCATGCTTTGAAAGAGAAAATACTAGAACAAGACAAATATAAGATTTAGACTATGATGGTTGGAAAAAAATCCAGTTAGAGGGTTGTAATTTAAATCAATGAAATTTGCAAGAATATGGAGCAACAAAATAGACAAGGGATATATGAGAAAATATCAGAATGAATTAGTCTATATACCATAAATATAGTGTAAAGAAAATGGAAGTGAGACACTTATTAAAAAAAACTCTGGAAGACTTTCCCAGAGTTAATATATTATGATACTCTTCTTCAAATGCCTAACATCTACTTCAGGACTATTAGGAGGGAACTCTTCTCAATTTTTGATATTTCTTTCTAGGCTAAGAAAAATCCTTAATGTTACTTATTTATGTCTTCTTCGTATCTCTTCCTCTGCTCCGGAGGACATGGAGTGATTTACATCATCTATAACTTTGTAATGATAAAAGTCGCCAATAAGGTAGACTTGGGCTCTAGGATGCTAATGGAATAGGCTGTCCCAGGGAAGTTCTGCTGAGTAGGTCCTTCTGATTTTGGCTACAGAATTAAGAAGCTGTTTGACTCTGAAATTTGTTTGACTCTGACATTGAGTACATACTACAATGACTCCATAGTAGTGCGGCTTCAACATAGACTTAAAAAAATTTCTGTGTCCTGAGAATCTGTATAAGAAGGTATGCTATTAATGAGCTTTCTATGAGACTGCCACTGTGCCGAACAAAATAAATTGAAAAAAGGTTCACATACCTAGGCATATTCTCATTATTTATCAGAATTCCAAAAGTTAAGAGAAGCTCCTAAAATTTTCCAGACTCAAACAAATCACTACTTCCACAGAACATTAATCAGACTAATATGGTTCTCATCAACAATACTGGATACAGAAATTAATGGAGCAATTTATTCAAATTTATGAGAAAAAATATTTCAGTGTTGGCACTCTATGCCTATAAACTTTTTATCAAATTGAAGAGTATAATAAAGGCATTCATGATTCATATAGCTTACTTCTCATGCATCCTGTCTTAGGAGGTTACTTCACAAACATGAGAGAGAAAAAAATATGATGGATGTCTGAAATAAAACTATGAAAAAGGGAGATAGGTTATTTTCAGTTGAGGGCCTCAGAGAAAGTATCATGGACAAGGCAGGAACACTGGGCTATACCTGAAAGATATGCAGACAGAGGTTTGGATTGTGGCCAGACATTCTGAGTATGGAGAACAGTGTGGCAAAGATGACACATGCTACTAGAAGGGAGCGGGGAATGAAATGTTGAAAACGTAGGCCTCACTCACAGATGAACTTAAGTAACAGGTAAAGTCAGTGCTATTAAAAAGTTTGACACAATCAGACATTGATGTGAGGAAAATAAATTCGCCATGATGTGGAAGAAAATTTCTGTAGGAAAACTAGTAGTTGGGCAAAGAAATTACTGGGTATGCTATTGCTCTAGCGAGGTCAATGTATAGATCAGTCAAACAGAAAGGATATCCAGAAATATTTAATTATTTATGTAGGAAAGTACAAATATTTAACTTTGTTGAGAGAGAGAAAATAGAAATTACCTTGAAAATCATTGAAAGCAGTCACTCTAGAAAAGTAGGTGAGGGTCTTATAGTTCTTTGGGTCATCAGCCCTATTAAATTATAAATCATCTTTGAAGTACTGAGAATGGCATCATCAGAATGATGGATGGGAGCATAACTAGGGTCATTGAGAGTAATACCAGTCAGTGGTATGTGTTAGGTGATATTTCTCCTGTGTGTGTGTGTGTGTGTGTGTGTGTGTGTGAGGGGGGCAGATGGAAGGTGGTGGGGTGGTGGGAGAGAGAGAGACTATATAAAAGAAAAAATGGCCAGATACCAGAATCATGGGGGGAGGGCTAAGGGCAGGTAAGGGTAGACAGTTGGGGTATATTAGTTTGTACTTAAGTAAGCTGTTCTAACAAAAAGTCTGCAAAATATGGTTGCCTGGATGCCAGGAGGCATCTGGGTCAGGTAAGCATCTCTGCTCCCTGAGATCATCCAAGAGCCCAGATTTCCTCACCCATGCTGCTATACTATCTCCTGTGGTACCGTCCTCATCTGCATGGTTGAAGCTGGCTCACTGTTGTTTGCATGGTCTAGCTTATGAGATGGGAAGGAGAAAAAGAGGACAAATGATTTCTTTTCCCGGAATGGATGCAGAAATTGCCAGTATCACTTGTGTTCATATTCCATTGGTGGGAACTTAGTCGTAGGGCCACACAAAACTGCAAAAAAGACTAGGAAATATGTTCTCTCTCTGGGAGACATGTGCCTTTAGAAATCTCATTGTGTGCCACTATAGGAAAGGTGACCAGGACTCTGGGTTCTTCAGGTGAAAGGCCTCTCTTGACACCCTGCTCTAGGCTGAATTCTGTCCAAGAGCCGGGGCCTATGGATTAAGGAGAGGACAGCTGTGAATGGGCACTGTGCAAGGTCTGGAAAGGTTAAGGGATAAAGAAACAAGTCAGCACTGTTTCAACATAGGTCTTTCTCAGTTTAGCTGCTTTCTGCAATTTCATCCTTGCTCCTTCTATATTTGGAGACAGTATTGCTAACAGTCCAGTGGTTGGTTATTGCAACATAACGTACCTCAGCAACACAGAGGTGACCTTTGGACATTTGCATCTGAGGTCTATGCATCTCAGGAACTTGGGGTGGGGCATGCATAAGAGAGATGAATGGAACTAAACTGACATTCCAGATAGACAGAATTATAACTTCTTTTTATATAGGAAATATTTGTATCTGGAAGAGCAATAACCAAAAGCAATGGGGAATAGAAGGATTATGTTATATATTAATTAAGAAATTACAAACCACCAATTTTGAGGGGAAAATGAGCCAAAACTTACTATATTCTCTATTTAGTACTTATTTACTGTTCCTCAACTTGCAAGTTTTCTAAATTGGGTAATATATTATAATAAATAATAATTATGTTAATGATATTTATGTGATTATATTTAATTTATTCTAATAAATAATACTTATATTAAGTATATTCATTATTATGTTCATATTTATTATGTATACATACATATAATTTTTAAAATCTTAGACCTCCTAAATGTAGGTCTCTTAGGGTTGGTTCTGCCCATTTTTGTTTAGGAAAAAACCCCACATATGATTCTCTGCTTTTATGGAATATGACCACAGATACCTCAAAAAAGCTTCAAATGGATTAAGGAGTTAAGTATAAAGTAAAATGAAATCATAGAGTAATTAGTAGAAAATAATTTTGAGTAGTTATTAGATCCCTGGTGAGGCAGCATTTTAAGCAATAAAGTAAAATAAAACAAAGATCAAGTGATCCAGTCACAAAGCTTTTAAACTTGCAAAGAACAAAAAGCAATACCATGTAAATTTATGTAAAATTATAAAGGTTTTGGTTCTGCATTACACAAAACATTAATAAAATTGATTAGACTAAAAAACAGGATTTTGATGGTTAAATAAAAAACATGTATGATGAAAAAGCTAAACTTTTCAAAGAATATTGCTTCTCTCTCACTTACCAAATTTACATTTCCCTGTATGGCCCCGGAAGATGACTGGTTAGCCAGAGACGGGTAAGATTCCTCAAGGAAGGAACAACCTAAGACAGGCACAGTCGCAGGGGGGCCATCAGGTGAGAAATTGGGGATCAACAGAGGTGAGGTTTAGAACCTCACCCCCCCTGTTTTGAGAGAAATCTTCTGCATCTGTGGATGTTTTGTTGCTCTTGTCTAGCTTGGATTAATACTTAGTCTATAGGCACACACCTGTTCATCTACATTTGCCCTCTTACAGCACTAAACTATGTTTTCTACCTTTATCTTGCATCTACCTACCACTTCAGCATTTTATTTAAAAATAAATAAATAAGGGAGAAATGTAGGATTCACATATAAATCAAGTATAAAAATCAAATGAATAATCATTTCTGACTTGATTGTGTATAGTTCATGATGCGTGATCAAACCCGGAAGTTTCTGTGATATGACTGCCCTTGCACTGTTCACCATGTAAGAACTTATTCACTCAGTAAGAACTTGTTCGCCATGTGAGAACTTGTTCGTTATGCTTCAGAAGATTGGAGACTGTTGAGAATTAGGCTTGGGGTTGATTAATGATTGTGCATTGTGTCCCCTATACAGAATTTTATTGTTGTTAACAACCATTTGATCAGTAAATATGAGAGATGCCCTCTCAAAAAAAAAAAAACATGTATGAGGAATTTATGAGAGTACATGCAATTTAAAGGTTTCATTAAAAATATGTCATGCTTTTGATTTTTTAAATATAGCTCATGTGCTCACACATTTGAAATGCATACATTGATGCAGCAGTCTGACATGGAGTTTGGCAATTTATATAACAAATCCTGTCCTCTGACCTACTACTATTGAGAAAAGAGTCATGAAAAATTATGGTCTGTCATTTTTAGTAACAAAAAGTTAAAACAATTTAATTATCCAGTAATAAGAAAGCAGGTTAAATAAAAAAGGATACCTTAACCTTATGAATAGCATACTACCATTAAAAATGAAAATTATAAATACCATGTAATCATACATGGCAATGCCTAATAATTTTTATATTACATATCATTTTGTATAAAAATATCTCATCATAGAGTAGAAAAACAGTTTGATGTGTATGAGCTAATTATATGGAAACACGGTTATGAATATACGTTAGAATTGGTAGAGGACTTGAATGAGTGCTGAGATGTTTGGATAGTAAGATAGAGACAGACTTTCCTCCTTAAAGCATTTTATGATTGTTATAATTTTGTTAGAAAGCCAGAAAAATAGCTAGAGATATTTGTTCAATAGAATATTAGGACTCTAATCCAGCTACCTTTTAATTAATTAATTTTTATTTATTTATTTTTTATTTTTTATTTTATTTTATTTTTTTATTGAAGGGTAGTTGACACACAGTATTACATTAGTTTCAGGTGTACAACACAGTGATTCAACATTTATATACATGATAATTCTAGGTACCAGCTATCACCATACCAAGTTGTTAAAATATTTTGACTATATTCCTTATGCTATACATTACATCCCAGTTACTTATTTATTTTACAATTGGAAGTGTGTTTATATATATATATATATATATATATATTTTTTTTTTTGTGAGGGCATCTCTCATATTTATTGATCAAATAGTTGTTAACAACAATAAAATTCTGTATAGAGGGGTCAATACTCAATGCACAATCATTAATCCACCCCAAGCCTAATTTTCATCAGTCTCCAATCTTCTGATGCATAACGAACAAATTCTTACATGGAGTACAAATTCTTACATAGTGAATAAGTTACATGGTGAACATTACAAGGGCAGTCATCACAGAAGCTTTCGGTTTTGTTTATGCATTATGAACTATAAACAGTCAGTTCAAATATGAATATTCATTTGATTTTTAAACTTGATTTATATGTTGATACCACATTTCTCTCTTTATTATTATTATTATTTTTAATAAAATGCTGAAGTGGTAGGTAGATACGAGATAAAGGTAGAAAACAGAGTTTAGTGTTGTAAGAGAGCAAATGTAGATGATCAGGTGTGTGCCTGTAGACTATGTGTTAATCCGAGCTAGACAAGGGCAATAAACATCCATGTATGCAGAAGATTTCTCTCAGAACATGAGGGGGGAGGTTCTGAGCCTCACCTCTGCTGATACCCATTTTCTCAACTGATGGCCCCCTGTGACTGTGCCTGTCTTAGGTTGTTCCTCCCTTGAGGAATCTTACCCGTCTCTGGCTAACCAGTCATCTTCTGGGGCCATACAGGGAAATGTTAAGTTGGTAAGTGAGAAAGAAGCTTTATTGTTTGAAAAGGTTAGCTTTTTACTTCTTTGCATATTTATGCCCTGTGGCTTCTATGCCCAGCATTTGTCTTGAGGTATCTTTACCACTTGGAAGAATTATGATACTCGGTAAATTCGACATGTGGCACGAGTTCTATTTAAAGGTTGTAATTAGGGAGGAAGAAGAAAAGCTATAGAAGTAGTAGGCAAAAGAAAACCTGGGAAGATTGATTATTTCTTTGACATATCTTCTTGTAGAGTAACTTCAGCATGGATAGGTTTTAAACTACTAATTAAATTGTGCGCACACATTAACATAATAGGAGTATAGTTACATAACCAAAGCATACCTGTAATTACCAGCCATCTCCAGTGAAACCAAGAAAACCAGTTAGGCACCTTAGGCATTTGTGAAAACTTATCTATGATATGGTGGATATTGTCCAACTGAACTTGAACAGTCTGAGAGAATTCAGATAAATTAAAACAACCCATTCCTGGGGACTGTTCACATCCCATATGTTCTTTTAACAGTAAATAGTCTGTGGTTGTAAGATTTTGGAGTGCTACAATTTGCACTTCTCCTAATTCTTGGTTGAGTTCCAACAGTATAGATCCAGTCAAATTTGTTGTTTTACTGTATGCACAGGCCAGCTTAGATATCTCCTTCACCATTCCCATGGCAAGTCCAGGAACTGGTGGGATGAGTGCATTTACACCTGTGGCAGTGCGTGGATCTTTGTTGGGGTTTTTTTTTTTTTTTTTCTGATCATCTTCTGTCATGAGTCTTCCCGAGAGTGCTGATATTGGAAGTTCTTTTTCATATCATATCTTAGTTCATTTTCGGGGTAGCCAAATTAGGCTTTGATCCTCTGTATAAACACAAACAGATGCTTTGCCTACACTTTTATATGCCCTTTATATCATTGTGTAGAACTCATTGGAGGTCACCACACAGGAACTGCTTTTTTTTTTTTTATCATTAATCTACACTTACATGACGAATACTTTGTTTACTAGGCTCTCCCCTATACTAGGTCCCCCCTATATACTCCTTTACAGTCACTGTCCATCAGCGTAGCAAAATGTTATAGAATCACTACTTGTCTTCTCTGTGTTGTACAGCCCTCCCCTTTCTCCCACCCCGCTATGGATGCTAATCTTAATACCCCTCTTTTTCTCCCCCCTCTTATCCCTCCCTACCCACCTATCCTCCCCAGTCCCTTTCCCTTTGGTACCTGTTAGTCCATTCTTGAGTTCTGTGATTCTGCTGCTGTTTTGTTCCTTCAGTTTTTCCTTTGTTCTTATACTCCACAGATGAGTGAAATCATTTGGTACTTCTCTTTCTCTGCTTGGCTTGTTTCACTAAGCATAATACCCTCCAGCTCCATCCATGTTGCTGCAAATGGTTGGATTTGCCCTTTTCTTGTGGCTGAGTAGTATTCCATTGTGTATATGTACCACATCTTCTTTATCCATTCATCTATAGATGGACATTTAGGTTGCTTCGAATTCTTGGCTATTGTAAATAGTGCTGCGATAAACATAGGGGTACATTGGTCTTTCTCATACTTGATTGCTGCATTCTTAGGGTAAATTACTAGGAGTGCAATTCCTGGGTCAAATGGTATGTCTGTTTTGAGCATTTTGATGTACCTCCATACTGCTTTCCACAATGGTTGAACTAACTTACATTCCCACCAGCAGTGTAGGAGAGTTCCCCTTTCTCCACAGCCTCACCAACATTTGTTGTTGTTTGTCTTTTGGATGGCAGCCATCCTTACTGGTGTGAGGTGATACCTCATTGTAGTTTTAATTTGCATTTCTCTGATAATTAGCGATGTGGAGCATCTTTTCATGTGTCTGTTGGCCATCTGTATTTCTTTTTTGGAGAACCGTCTGTTCAGTTCCTCTGCCCATTTTTTAATTGGGTTATTTGTTTTTTGTTTGTTGAGGCGTGTGAGGTCTTTATATATTCTGGACGTCAAGCCTTTATCGGATGTGTCATTTTCAAATATATTCTCCCATACTGTAGGGTTCCTTTTTGTTCTATTGATGGTGTCTTTTGCTGTACAGAAGCTTTTCAGTTTAATATAGTCCCACTTGTTCATTTTTGCTGTTGTTTTCCTTGCCCGGGGAGATATGTTCAAGAAGAGGTCACTCATGTTTATGTCTAAGAGATTTTTGCCTATGTTTTCTTCCAAGAGTTTAATGATTTCGTGACTTACATTCAGGTCTTTGATCCATTTTGAGTTTACTTTTGTATATGGGGTTAGACAATGGTCCAGTTTCATTCTCCTACATGTAGCTGTCCAGTTTTGCCAGCACCATCTGTTGAAGAGACTGTCATTTCGTCATTGTATGTCCATGGCTCCTTTATCAAATATTAATTGACCATATATGTCTGGGTTAATGTCTGTATTGTCTAGTCTGTTCCACTGGTCTGTGGCTCTGCTCTTGTGCCAGTACCAAATTGTCTTGATTACTATGGCTTTATAGTAGAGCTTGAAGTGGGGGAGTGAGATCCCCCCTACTTTATTCTTCTTTCTCAGGATTGCTTTGGCTATTCGGGGTCTTTGGTGTGTCCATATGAATTTTTGAATTATTTGTTCCAGTTCATTGAAGAATGTTGCTGGTAGTTTTATAGGGATTGCATCAAATCTGTATATTGCTTTGGGCAGGATGGCCATTTTGACGGTATTAATTCTTCCTATCCATGAGCATGGGATGCGTTTCCATCTGTTAGTGTCCCCTTTAATTTCTTTTAAGAGTGACTTGTAGTTTTCAGAGTATAATTCTTTCACTTCTTTGGTTAGGTTTATTCCTAGGTATTTTATTTTTTTTGATGCAGTAGTGAATGGAGTTGTTTTCCTGATTTCTCTTTCTGTTGGTTCATTGTTGGTGTATAGGAAAGCCACAGATTTCTGTGTGTTAATTTTGTATCCTGCAACTTTGCTGTATTCCAGTATCAGTTCTAGTAGTTCTGGGGTGGAGTCTTTAGGGTTTTTTATGTACAGTATCATGTCATCCGCAAATAGTGACAGTTTAAGTTCTTCTTTGCCAATCTGGATTCCTTGTATTTTTTTGTTTTGTCTGATTGCCGTGGCTAGGACCTCCAGTACTATGTTAAATAACAGTGGGAGAGTGGGCATCCCTGTCTAGTTCCCGATCTCAGCGGAAATGCTTTCAGCTTCTCGCTGTTCAATATAATATTGGCTGTGGGTTTTTCATAGATGGCCTTTATTGAGGTACTTGCCCTCTATTCCCATTTTGCTGAGAGTTTTTATCATGAATGGATGTTGAACTTTGTCAAATGCTTTTTCAGCATCTATGGAGATGATCATGTGGTTTTTGTCTTTCTTTTTGTTGATGTGGTGGATGATGTTGATGGACTTTCGAATGTTGTGCCATCCTTGCATCCCTGGGATGAATCCCCCTTGGTCATGGTGTACGATCTTTTTGATGTATTTTTGAATTCGGTTTGCTAAAATTTTGTTGAGTATTTTTGCGTCTACGTTCATCAGGGATATTGGTCTGTAGTTTTCTTTTTTGGTGGTGTCTTTGCCTGGTTTTGGTATTAGGGTGATGTTAGCTTCATAGAATGAGTTTGGGAGTATCCTCTACTCTTCTATTTCTTGGAAAACTTTAAGGAGAATGGGTATTATGTCTTCCCTGTATGTCTGATAAAATTCCGAGGTAAATCCTTCTGGCCTGGGGGTTTTGTTCTTTGGTAGTTTTTTGATTACCGCTTCAATTTCGTTGCTGGTAATTGGTCTGTTTAGATTTTCTGTTTCTTTCTGGGTCAGTCTTGGAAGGTTGTATTTTTCTAGGAAGTTGTCCATTTCTCCTAGGTTTCCCAGCTTGTTAGCATATAGGTTTTCATAGTATTCTCTAATAATTCTTTGTATTTCTGTGGGGTCCGTCGTGATTTTTCCTTTTTCATTTCTGATACTGTTGATTTGTGTTGACTCTCTTTTCCTCTTAATAAGTCTGGCTAGAGGCTTATCTATTTTGTTTATTTTCTTGACGAACCAGCTCTTGGTTTAATTGATTTTTGCTATTGTTTTATTCTTCTCAATTTTATTTATTTCTTCTCTGATCTTTATTATGTCCCTCCTTCTGCTGACCTTAGGCCTCATTTGTTCTTCTTTTTCCAGTTTCGATAATTGTGACATTAGACCGTTCATTTGGGCTTGTTCTTCCTTTTCAAAATATGCTTGGATTGCTATATACTTTCCTCTTAAGACTGCTTTTGCTGTGTCCCACAGAAGTTGGGGCTTAGTGTTGTTGTTGTCATTTGTTTCCATATATTGCTGGATCTCCATTTTGATTTGGTCATTGATGCATTGATTATTTAGGAGCGTGTTGTTTAGCCTCCGTGTGTTTGTGAGCCTTTTTGATTTCTTTGAACAGTTTATTTCTAGTTTAATGCCTTTGTAGTCTGAAAAGTTTGTTGGTAGGATTTCAGTCTGTTGGAATTTACTGAGGCTCTTTTTGTGTCCTAGTATGTGGTCTATTCTGGAGAATGTTCTATGTTCACTTGAGAAGAATGTGTATCCTGTTGCTTTTGGATGTACAGTTCTGTAGATGTGTATTAGGTCCATCTGTTCTAGTGTGTTGTTCAGTGCCTCTGTGTCCTTACTTATTTTCTGTCTGGTGGATCTGTCCTTTGGAGTGAGTGGTGTGTTCAAGTCTCCTAGAATGAATGCATTGCATTCTATTTCCTCCTTTAGTTCTGTTAATATTTGTTTCAGGTATGTTGGTGCTCCTGTATTGGGTGCATATATATTTATAATGGTTATATCCTCTTGATGGACTCAGCCCTTTATCATTATGTAATGTCCTTCTTTGTCTTTTGTTACTTTCTTTATTTTGAAGTCTGTTTTGTCTGATACCAGAATTGCAACACCTGCTTTCTTCTCTCTGTTGTTTGCTTGAAATATCTTTTTCCATCCCTTGACTTTAAGTCTGTGCGTGTCTTTGGGTTTTGAGGTGAGTCTCTTGTAAGCAGCATATGGATGGATCTTGCTTTTTTATCCATTCTATTACTCTGTGTCTTTTGATTGGTGCATTCAGTCCATTTACATTTAGGGTGATTATTGAAAGCTATGAATTTATTGCCATTGCAGGCTTTAAGTTTGTGGTTACCAAAGGTTTAGGGTTAGCTTCTTTACTATCTTACTGTCTAACTTAACTCGCTTGTTGAGCTATTATAAACACAATCTGATGATTCTTTATTTCTCTCCCTTCTTATTCCTCCTCCTCCCTTCTTCATATGTTAGGTGTTTTGTTCTGTTCTCTTTTTAGGAGTGCTCCCATCTAGAGCAGTCCCTGTAGGATGCCCTGTAGAGGTGGTTTGTGGGAGGCACATTCCCTCAACATTTGCTTGTCTGGGAATTGTTTAATCCTCCCTTCGTATTTAAATGATATTCGTGCTGCATACAGTAGTCTTGGTTAGAGGCCCTTCTGTTTCATTGCCTTAAGTATATCATGCCATTCTCTTCTGGCCTGTAGGGTTTTTGTTGAGAAGTCTGATGATAGCCTGATGGGTTTTCCTTTGTAGGTAACCTTTTTTTTCTCTCTGGCTGCCTTTAATACTTTGTCCTTGTCCTTGATCTTTGCCATTTTAATTATTATGTGTCTTGGTGTTGCCCTCCTTGGATCCCTTGTCATGGGAGTTCTGTGTACCTCTGTGGTCTGAGAGGCCATTTCTTCCCCTAGTTTGGGGAAGTTTTTGGCAATTATTTCTTCAAAGACATTTTCTATCCCCTTTTCTCTCTCTACTTCTTCTGGAATACCTATAATTCGTATATTGTTCCTTTTCCATTGGTCACTCAGCTCTCTTAAAATTCTTTCATTCCTGGAGATCCTTTTATTTCTCTCTGCATCAGCTTCTCTGCGTTCCTGTTCTCTGTTTTCTAGTCCATTAATGGTCTCTTGCATCTCGTCCATTCTGTTTTGAAGTCCTTCCAGAGCTTGTTTTATTTCTGTATTCTCCTTCCTTAGTTCTTGCATATTTCTCTGCAAGTCCATCAGCATGGTTATGACTTTTGTTTTGAATTCTTTTTCAGGAAGACTGGCTAAATCTATCTCCCCAGATTCCTTCTCAGGGGAAGATGTAGCAGATGCCGAAGCTGTCTGGGTTAGTCTTGTCTGGATCATATTTTTTTGCCTTTTCATGTTGACAGGTGCTATTGACTGTCAGCTGGGAGGGCCAAAATTTTCACTTACTACTGGCCTTTCTTTACTGGGGCAACTGCGACCCCTAGTGGCTTGTGTTGGGTAATTGCGTGTAGAGTGGGTCTTTGTGTCTTGCCGGGCGGAAGGGAGAAATTTCCCTTTCTGTGGGCGGAGTTTGTCTCAGGCTGCTTCTCTGCTTTCGCAGCGCCCGGAGGGGTAATGGATGGGGGGGCTGTTTGGCTGTTTACCTCCGTGAGGGGTCTCAGAGCTGTTGCCCAGGGGGTTAGTGCTCCCGGTTTTCCCTGTAATTTCCAGCTGCTGGACTATGACCTGTGTTGTTTCCGTCAAGCTGTTAAGTCCCTGTCCCTTTAAGACTTTCAAAAAGTCCCCGCTTTTCTTTGTCACAGGGGCATCAGCTTCGGCACCCGCTCAGAGGTCTTACTCCCTGTTCCCCCAGTATCCAGGGCCCTCCGCCCACGCACTGTGTCTGCGCTCTGGTGGGGGTGGCTGTGGCTGGGTGTTCAGCAGTCCTGGGCTCCGTCTCCCTCCCGCTCTGCCTATTGTTCTCCCGCCGGGAGCTGGGGGGAGGGGCGCTCTGGTCCCGCCGGCCCGGGGCTTGTATCTTACCCCTTTCACCAGTCGCTGGGTTCTCGCTGGTGTAGCTGCAGTCTGGCCACTGTCCTGCGTCTTCTGGTCTCTCTTTTAGGACTTGTTGTGTTTGTTGCATTTTCAAAAGTATATATGTTTTTGGGAGGAGATTCCCACTGTCCTACTCACGCCGCCATGTTGGCTCTGCCCTCATCCAGCTACCTTTTTAAAAACAGCAAAAAGGAAAGTCTATTAAAAAATACAATGAAATCCTAATCTTGGATCAGGGAGAGGGAACGAGAGTGACAGAAAGAGACTGGTAAGACTCCTATGGTAAATGTGTAGGGAGGGGCAGAAGGGTTCAAAGGTGAGTGAAGATTTGAGCACACTGATGGGAGAATAGAGGCACCATTCACCAGAAATAGGACTTCTTAAAGACAAAGGCCTGGTGTAGAGGTAGTTGTGGTCTCTGCTGTGGTTTAATGGGCCTTTTCACCTCTCACCATTCCAAACCAGTATCTACAAGTATGGTTGCTGCACAAGTTCATTGTTATCCACAGAACTGAACTAAACGTTTCTGCTTTGAAATTTGGTCTAGAAATCCTATGATACATCTGCCAGCAATTACCATGGGAGTTAACTGAAGTGCACACAGCCCATTGGCCCTCACTAGCATCGTTCTCAAACAATAATGCTGGAAGAGGCACTTGCTAAACTTTCAAGTTATCTATAATCTCTTAGACAACTTTCATAGTTGGCTTTTCTTTCCTTTTTTGCTAAATATATTATTGCATTTTTGGCCTTTGACTAAAAGGCGGGACATTGCTGGTGAATCTGTAGCCCTTCAATTTTATATAAAGCAATATCTGAGCAGGGATTTCACTTTCTTGTTTTGATCTTTGACACTGAGCTGCAAAATGTCATCTTTAGTTACCTAGAAAAAAGCGACCAGCTTAGAAAAGTGAATGTGTTTGTGTCCAGTCTGAGTGGCTGATTTCTTCGGCTGACGCACTGGAAGCGGCAAGAGCAGCCTCCTGCAGGGCTGGGGGGACATGCCTCTTATTAGCACAATGGCCTAAATGTCCTTGTTCATAGCCAAACACTTGTTTACTCAGAAGGAAATGTTAAAAATAGGAGAACTAAAATGTGCAATCAGTTGCTCTAAACAATGTCTCAGGTATTGATTCTCAAAGCATAGCTGGAAACATTACCTAAAGATTAGAAACTGTCTATGTATCCACAGACTGGATATCATATAAAATTTATTGCAGCCAATGATGCTGTCAGAACTATGCTAGTTGGATGTCACAAACTGATTGATAATTTAGTTGTTCTTACAAACCCATTTACCTTGGCTCATTGTACTGCAGCAGGCTCGTCACAAAATGTGTAACCTAAGCCGGCGTTGTGTCATCATTTGGCCAGCCCACTAAAAGCATCATAAAAGTATAAGAGAAAATAATACTAAATTAAGTGGGAGAGCCCCCAAATGTCAGTCTAAGAAAAAAAGCTTGTGTTTTTCCCCATAGATGAGAGGAAGCATTGTATTATGGAAATAACAAAGATTTTGGAGGCAGACCTCTATAAACCCCAGTTTCCTGTGAAATTTATGTAATAATACCTACTTCATAACATTGCTTTAATAATCAAATGAAATGGAATGGAATGCTTGTATTGGAATTCAGTGAAAGTGTGTCAACCATATGACTTTGGCTAAGGTACTTAACCACTCTGTGCCTCAGTGTTCTCATCTATAAAATGGATTTCATGCTACCTGCCTCAGAGGGTTGAGTGCTCCATAAATGTAATTATTGCTCTCATTGTTACTTATTTGTGTACTAATAGGATATTCCACATGAAAAGAAGAACATAAGCTCAGAAGAATTTAAGACATTATGCATATTTTCTTGTTTGGGGATTCAGAGATACAGAGAAATACATAATACAAAAGAAACAGGTGAACAGTTACAGTTTTAGGAATATTTAATAATCAATAAGAAAAAGGTAGTCTGTAGCATCTTACTATGCAGATAGGCAGAGACTGCAATGGAGGGGGAGAGGACTTGATAACATGGGTGAATATTGAAACCATAGTGTTGTTCATGTGAAACCTTCATAAGATTGTATATCAATGATACTTTAATATAGAAAAAGAAAAAGGTAGTCTATTCAAAATGTTTATTAATGCTGAAAACGTGCCAACCCCTCCTTTCTTTCTTTCTTTCTTTCTTTCTTTCTTTCTTTCTTTCTTTCTTTCTTTCTTTCTTTCTTTCTTTCTTTCTTTCTTTCTTTCTTTCTTTCTCTCTCTCTCTCTTTCTTTCTTTCTTTCTCTCTCTCTCTCTTTCTTTCTCTTTCTCTCTCTCTTTCTTTCTCTTTCTCTCTCTTTCTTTCTCTTTCTTTCCTTCCTTCTTTCCTTCCTTCCTTCCTTCCTTCCTTCCTTCCTTCCTTCCTTCCTCCTCCCTCCCTCCCTCCCTCCCTCCCTCCCTCCCTCCCTTCTTTCTTTCTTTCTTTCTTTCTTTCTTTCTTTCTTTCTTTCTTTCTTTCTTTCTTTCTTTCTTTCTTTCTTTCTTTCTTCCTTCCTTCCTTCCTTCCTTCCTTCCTTCCTTCCTTCCTTCCTTCCTTCTCTCTCTCTCTCTCTCTCTCTCTCTCTCTCTCTCTCTCTCCCTCCCTCCCTCCCTCCTTTCTCTCTCTCTCTCTCTCTCTTTCTTTCTTTCTTTCTTTTTCTTTTTTTCATGTTCTTTCTCCCTATTTCTCAAACACATAGGGTGTTTAGTGCCCTTTGCATTCTCTGTTCTCTGCCAAGCCCTTCGGTTCCTGGATGGTAGGCAGATGATCTAAATGTTATCAAAGGCAAGGTTAGAATAAGATGGGTAATGTATGTGTGTCTGAGTCTAGTGATCCCTGCCCATAATGATTCAGAACAGATCTCTACTGTGTTGTGTTGAATATCTGCACAAAAACTGAAAAACGCAATCCTGTATCTAGAAATGTTTTTCTATGTTATAAGTCATTCTTATTTTTGAAAATACTTGGATAACTCAATGATTTTTTTCCTACTTAAAAGGTGGGGTCATATAAACATGAGCCACAGGAAGAGCTTCCAAATGGGCCAAAGAAACAAATTTTACATGGTCACTTCAGTGAGATAAAGGCTTGGTGAAATTTTATGCCTAAGAGTGATAGTTTTATAATTTGTCTTTTATTTAACTTGCTTAACACTCTACCTATTCTTTAGTTACTTGCATTAATATTATTATTAACGGCAAACTATAAAGTCCTATATACCCTAAATGTCCCTACCCTTTCCAGCTTTGGATTCACATGTAGTCACGTTAATATTAACAACCCAAAGTTTCTTAACTCACTCCGCACCACTCAGCTTCCCTTAGCATGTAGGATTTACTTATTCCTTAGCATGTGGTCAGCAGGCAGGAGCTACTTAATCTTCCTCTTTTATTCAGATTTGGTATGGGCTGCATGACCCATTGCCACTGCTTTTCATGCCCATGTGGGAATAACAGTGTCTATGTCTGGGGTGCCATCTCTCAGTTTGGAGGCCACCAGTTCTTAGAATGGCAGAGTGGTCCTAGGTTCTAAGCAGAGGTAAGAAAGTTGTCTTTCCTTCCACTCTGTACTAAGATTTGTCAACTTGGTTCCAGGTGTGCATTCTTCAAGATCAGGATCTTCAACAGAATATCTCACCCATGTGTTGGTCCACACCCTTGTACATACTAGGGAAGAAGGTTAGGAGCACAAGGGATTAGGAATGGGATGGAAAGTATTCCATACTTCTCATTATCCTTATATACTCTTCCTCCAACATGGCCCCCTACTCAGATTCCTCCTCTTCCCTTGGTTGTAAAATAAAAGGTTTATGTATTTCAGTGGATTCAAATAAGATTCTGGGGTGGAGCTCTCTACACCTGAAATTTGTTTAACTGCTCTGTTATCCTTGCATAAGTATAAAGAATTTTAATACATAGATACTGGTATATCTCACTTTCCACCCGAAAAACCAAAGACCAAGAGAAATTCAATAGGTGCCGAGAGCCATTCCTAAAGCCGAGTGCTTGACTGCCTCTTCGTGGCATAAAACTAGATTGCAAACCAAGTTCTGCTCGATCTTATCCCACTATCCAATTCTAGGCTGATATGAAGCAGCAATGTGACTCTTTTGAAAAGTGGTGCTTTTATGCTTTCTTGCTGTTCTATATCCCCCCACAGGAAAGTGTTTTTTTATCTTGCCTTAAGCCAATGAAAAGAATTTTAAGGAGATCAGTTAGAGTGATTCACACAGTTGGAGTTTGATGAATTTAAGTATTAATGAGTCAGGCTTAGAAAGTCTTCATGTCTTAAACTGTGACTGCATTGCTCTAAGGGCAGCCTGGAGAGCAAACTGCATTTCCACCATGGAAAGGAACTAACCTGGGCCTGGGATCAACTGTCCAGTTTCACTGCCTGGAGGACCCTTGTGACCCCAACAGAGGGGAGGAATGCTGGATCCCCAGGGCTGTGAGGGGAGTTGTAGCAGCTACCTGAGGGGGGGCACTGACTATGTCATGGAGACTACAGGTGGAGGTTCCTGGTGGGGGATCTTCAGGAAGCCCACACAAGTAGCCAATGAAAGACAGAGCCAGTAATTGCATCTGGCCTGGAAGGGCACCATGCCAGAGGTTCAAGCTCATAAAATAGTGCTCTTCCTCCATGAGCCTGGTGAGATGGAAAACAACAGCTATTGGTATGGGAAGAGGTAGTACAAAAAGCAAGTTGAAATTAATCATATACCTGTTTGGGGGGGCATTGTTTATTTTCCTGGTTTCTTGTCCCTGCCACAACAAAGTTAAAGAGAGAAAAAGTGTGGGTGACTTCAGAGAGGAGGTGTATCCTGAAAGATTGAGAGAAAGTTTTGTTTAAGGCAAAAAGGTACACACTCGGAGAAAGGGGAGTGTAGGCTACCCCAGAGGAATGCTGGAAGATTGGGGGTTCCCCCTCTCAAGGATTTTTCAGGAATGTGACAAAGGGCTAGGGGTGTGTGTGGACTTGTCAAGTGGTCCCAAGATGTTTTGTCTTTGATGAGAGACATTACGTCTCTTCTCTTCTATTACCAGTCCTCCAGGTAATTCTGTAAAATTAACTTAAGACAAGAAATTTACTGATCCGGTTCCTCCCCAGGATAGCAGCTTCCCTCTGGGAGCAGATCAATCAAGACTGCCTGCCCTGCCCCCATGGTGGGCTGAGTTATTGTCTGTTTGTTAAAGAATATGTGAAGAATGTTACTTCTTAACTTCCTGGGTTTAAAATGCAATCTTAGCTTTAAGACGGAATCTTTCCTGTTTTTACTATGATGTTTATATGGGCTTCTCTGGAAAATTGATCATGATGCTTTTCTCCTGCCCAGGTTGCAAATTACTTGATTAGGGGCTGGAGGAGTAGGAATAAAACAGCACATAAGTTAAGTTAAAGAACAAGCTGGGCCTTCGTTGTAGCAGGCTAAGGTAAATCTTACATGGCATGATGTCATTGACACAATGAGGACACGGGCTGTGCTGGGCCCTGCTCATACCTATTTTTCTATTTAACACACCTGCCTCCCTACCCAGACTCCAGATTTCCAGGCCTGTGGTAGGACTAACTGGGAAGATAGGAGTGATTAAAATTGAATATCTGTTAAGAGTGGTGAAAATATTCATGGGTGGGGATACTTTTTAAAATTACCAAGAAACTGGAAACTATGTGATTTCCAGCCCTGTGTCAGGACTAACCTAAGGGAGATAGGAGAAGTTAAAATTGATTGTCAGTTAGGAGTAGTGAAAATATTCATGGTGGTGCTTTTTAATATCTGCTAGAACAAGTGCACTGGCTGTCTGCAGACAAAAATTTTATATAGAGTTGTGCTATTAGTCACACTAGCAAAATGTACTATTGAGCACTTGAAATGTGGCTAGTCTGAATTGAGATGTACTATAGGTATAAGACACCCAATGAATATTAAAGACCTGCTACAAAAAAATCAGAATGTAAAATATCTCATTATTTTTAAACTGCTTATATTGCTTTGCTTATATTAATATTTTGGATATGTTGGGTTAAATGACATTTATTGTTAGAATGAATTTCACTTCTTTTTACCTATCAAATGTAGATACTTGGAAATTAAAGTTACATATGTGGCTCACATTATCTCTGTTTTGAACAGTGTTGATAAAGAGAAACCCTCTGGGAATTTTACAATTATGCTTTATATTTGTATGCTCTGTAGCACTTTATACATTTCTCTTATGTAATTCTGTAAACTTAATTCTCTTAGCAATCATGTGTGATGAGTAAAGTATATATTTTTTTATTTTGATATCATTGATGCACAATTACAATTACTTGAAGAACATTATGGTTACTAGACTCCCCCTATTATCAAGTCCCCCCCACATATCCCATTACAGTCGCTGTCCATCAGCGTAGTAAGATGCTGTAGAATCACTACTTTTCTTCTCTGTATATACTGCCTTTCCTGTGTCCCCCCCTCTGCTACATTATGTGTGCTAATCGTAATGCACCATTTTCCCCCTTATTCCTCCCTTCCCAGAGTAGGATATATCTTACCATTCCTAGTTTTTAAATGTGAAAACTGAGTCAGATAATATAAAAGAACTACTAAAAAATCACATAAGTAGCAAGTGACAGAGCCAAGACAAAAGCTTGACGCATATTTCAAGTCAACCCTTTTTCCTACTATCCTGCTGTCCCATTCTGGCAGGTCCCGGCGCCTAGCCTAGAGTTTTCATTTTCTCCAGGGAAGAGTTCCTGAAGGGAAGGAGTCCAGAGAATTTGAACTTATGAGAAAAGAGGGCCTTCTGTCTAGCTCAGCCTGCTTCTAGGAGAGCACTCACAGAGCTGGACCTTCTAACCCCCTGTTCCTCACAACCTATTAATGATGACCCATTATAAAAGCATTCTGTAGTCATGTGGGTTTGTGAAGCACTGGCTTTAAAGTTGATTTCTTTTAACTTCAGGGCATTTGAATGCATTATTAGTCTCTCAAAGGGAGTAAACCTCAGTTCCAAAACTCATTTACACAGATTGTGGTGCTCTGAAACGGGCCATTTTGAAAATCTGCCCAATGATAAAAGGCCGATTCAAGGACAGGTCTGACTTTCAGCTCCTCACCATGTGCAAACCAATCTCTGGGGTTGAAAGGGGATCTGAAGAAAGAATTGGCAGCTTGTTCCCCAGATGAGATGCATTTGCTGGTTTTGGCAACTGTCCACGACAAAGATGGATGTTTAAAAGTGATTTTTAAACAATAGAAAATTAGAATCTGTTCAATAAATAATTTGTTTAGCATCTTAATAAGATTTAAATACAGAGCCAGATATCTGTTCTTTTAAGCCACAAGAACACATTTTCAGTGCTTGGAAGTATTCCTTGACATTCTAGTGACTTTCTAAATGAAATTCTCATAAAATGGGAAAAGGACATGTAATGACCAAATGTTCAGGGATAAATTTTGATATTTGAAACTGTTAGGTTTGCCAGTATTTAGGACTTGAGTCAGTAATAAGAAATATGGATTTTGTTTTCCAAAGCAACTTTTCATCAATTAAGTGATAAAAATGTACACCAAAAACCCATATTCATTTACTCTTTTAATTCCTTCAGACTAACCAGAACCAGATACAAACACCGGACACATTAGTAAGAACTGAAGAAGAATCTATCCTGCAACATTTGTGCTGGGTTGATTTTAGATGCTGGGGATTCAGTGGTGATAAAATCTACACCTCCAAGGGAGCCTAGAGTGTTGAGAATTCAAGAATGAAAAAGTATTATTGTATATTTCCAAGTCATTCATTCATTCATTCATTCAGTATTAAGAAAATGGATGAGCAACCCCTTTGGATCAAACACTGTGCTAGGTGCTGTGGATGTGAAGAGAAAGAAGATAAAGCTTCTGTCGTGGAGGAGTCTACAATACACAGTGCAGAAAGTAGACAAGAAAACAGTTAATTACCAAATCCTTCCAGTCACATTCTTCCCTTGCTCAGTAATTGGACACTCTATTCAACTATCTGCCCAGCCTAAGATCTTAGGATCCTTGACTAATACTCTTTCTTATAATCCTCATCCAAACCATCAGCAAATCCCATTATCCTTCCAAAAAAATATATAAAAAAAAAAATCCAACCTCTTCTAATTATATCCACGACTGTCAGCATGGTTTGAGCCACTGTTACCTTTGGTAATCGTTTCCTGACTGGTCTGTCAGCTTCCAGTCTTTCCTCCTAGCATCTGTTATCAGAAAGGCAATAGAACATCATCAAAGAATATTATTTCTGTGTTCAAAAATTTCCCTGTAGTTTGCCTCAAAGCATTTACAGCAACCTGGTATATTCATCTGTTATTTGTGTGTTGTCTGCATCCCTCCTCCTGAATGTAAATTTTTCAGAGGAGTGTGTCTATTTTTAATATTGTAAGCCACCATTTACGTTATTCTGTTTAGTAAATTATACTGTGTGATAAATACTTGTATGACGTAAGCAACAGTGGACCACAGATGAGGGTTTGATCAGTTTCCTTTGGGTTAGCATGGTGGGAAGATCTAGGGACATTTTGCAAAGAAATTATAGCTTGTGTAAGATGCTATCCTCTATCTTCTTTCTCTCCCCTTCCGATACATAACCAGCAATAACCTCCTAATTCATAAATGTTTCCTTTTATCCTAACCAGCTTCTTCCTTAAGTCATCTTCCTTGATTTTTATGTTCATGTATTTCCTCGTGTGCACACCATGTAGAATGGAATCATAGGTGAGATAAACATGGAGGCCATTAGGATGCAGTAGGGTAAGGGCCATGAGAAGGCAAGTGTAAAGAGGGCCTTCTATTTTCTTTTTCCCCTCCTCATCTGCCTTCTGCTTGCTGCCTAAAGTTTTGTGTTTCTCCAATATACTTGTGGCCCCATTTCCAGTAGCATCAATTATTCTCATGTACGTAGATTCTGAGTGTAAAATATAGCTGTGCCACATATCCCTGCTCAGCTCAGTCTATTTCAGCTGCCTGTGCTAAAGATCACAAACCTATAGGCTCTATTTTCCTGTTTTTAGGTCCTACTCACAAGAGGTTGGAGCTGGAACCATTTTGCTTCACTACCTAGCAACATAGATTGGTTATTTGTGTGGTGTGATGACCACATAGATACCTCACAGTACTTATGTTTGCAAACAAATGTTAGTGGAGCAAGGCAGGTAATGTAAATGAGTGAAGCAAGCTGGCTATGATAGGAACAAGTAGCGGGACGTATGATGACGTGAAAAACCCAAGCTCAATGACCACAGATTGGGGAGCTATTGTTGCCACATGAGGAACAGGCCCATGGGTAGACAGGGAGCCTCTTTCCCCTTTTTCTAAGTGGAGGGACCTCCTGACCTCTCTCCATGCTGTCATCCACTCCTATGCAGAGATAAGTGACTGATGAAGTTAGTTAAATTTGGAGGAGGACCTGGACTTGACAGCCCAGCCTCTTTCTTGCCGTGTGTCTCTGGCATTTGCCTGTGTGAGGAGGTGCATGCTTTGACTTGCTCCTCCACGTGCCAAGTGTTACAGAGTCAGGCCCCACGTGAGAAGGCCTGCAGCAGTCCAGTGCTGCCTGTGACGTCTAGGGACCTGACATTTCCTGGGGTTTGTTAATAAGAAGCCTGTTGTTTCTGCTCACTAAGCCACATCTTAAATCTTAGACTTTGTCAGCAGTAAGTGAGATATTTTGACTTCATCTGCCCTGATAGTTTTCATTCTTCAATTTATTCATAAACTCAAGTAAGAAATAAAGAAATGTTATTTATTGGGGCCCCACAAATCACATGACCAGTGTTGCTTGATTTTCTACTTTTTAAAGAGAAACTAGAAGTCCAAATTTTTTTTGTACGAAAACATCCTGATTCTGAGATGTTGGTAAAGACCCCACATATTGAAAAATCTTAGGTACCAAATGAAATACATCTGTAGGTCAGTTTTTACAACAGGCCACCAGGCTTGCAGTTACGCTCTACTCCCTATGGTTTGGGGCCAGAGTGAGTACCTGATTTTCTGTCCCAATCCTTTCTGATGAATCTAGTTCTTATTTGGATTCCTGGTCTTTACTTCAGCTAACTAGTCTGGATTCCTGATCTTTCAGCCACCCAATCATCCCTCTCTAGCACCTTCTCTGTTATCTAGAGCCTGGACTCTGTGCTCCTCACCCTCCTTCTCTCCCCAACTATAAACTAGCACTCTTGTTCAATCTTGCCCCCACCCCAACTTCCAAAAATCACTGCTCCTTGGAGAGCTCAGTAGTCTTGACTCTTCCACCAGCTCTGACCTGCTGGATCAATGACCCTGTAGCCTTAATCACAAAGATTTGTACCACTGGCCATCACCACTCCTTTCCTGTGGAAGGAGAAAGCCCTGTTCACCCGTATGCCTTTCCATTCCCGGGAATTCCTATCTCCCAATCTACCTCCCATTGAGATGCCAAAATACATGATATTTACATATTGGGCTAAATTGGTGTAAATTCTGTTTCTTGTTTTCTCTCCCTCTCCCACTTGGTGAGTGGCCACTGATTTTGAATTGTTTTTCCTCTTTCTCTTATCAAACAGGATTCACTGATACAAGGAATTCTTGGTTTCTCGTTTCCATTTCCCTTGGCATCTGTTATTATTCTTGCCTTCTTCTCAATTCACTGGCTCCGCTGGCAGTCTCTTTCCCTACGTCCTCTTTCAGCCAGCTTAATAGCAGCCCCCAGGAAGGATGATCAGAATCAATTTTTTAAACTGTGGACCATTTTCCAAAACTAGTCAGTAAGACAGCATCTCTGTCCTGAGGGATCCCCCATTTAGTTTTCAACCCAGCTTCTTTGACTTTTCTCCAGCCATCTGTTTTACTTGGGCAAAGAGAGTCAGTTTTAATGTCTACATGTTTTTCCTTTCATCTATATTTTTGGCACCTTTAGTTCATTCAGAGTGAACTCCAGAAAGGAAACATTTACAGTCCCTCAGCATCTGTTCAGTCCTGGAGGAGAAAGTGGAGAGTCCTGTTTCTCTTCCATTGGCCTATTTGGCTCTATTCTGGCCATAGCTATTCCATCATCTCTGCAATCTAGCCTCCTGCCTCACACCTGGACACACTGACTTTTACTTTGGAATGAGAGTAATAGCTTCAGGGCTCAATTCATGTCAATTAGTTTTTCAATATGCTTGATTTCTGAATGCCAAGGTCCAAGGCTTAGAGTTTAGAGGCTGAGATTTCACCGTTGAATCCACCAATCAGCAAATAAACCACATTATCAAGTTGGACCTCACTTTCCTCATCTGTGAAAAGAGAGGGCTAATCTCTAACAGAGATCCTGAATTCAAATGTCTTTAGATACGCACAGATAGAGGAAGGGTGAAACTACCAAACAGAGAAGGTGTCTGCTATAAAGCAACTGGACATGACAGATATTTAAAACCAAGAAGCCATTTCATACCTAAGACATTTAGTGGCTCAGGTAAATCTATCTGCAAGCTCCTTGGCTGAAGACTGACTTTGGCTGTAATTTGCAAGCAATATGATAACAAGCCCTGACATTCTGTTAACCCTAAATCCCTCCACATTACAGTTCTTTCTCCTGAATGATTTTCCCTTAAATAATATTTAAAACAGAATATTAGATTTAATGAGCAGATACATAAATGCACTGGAGGAAGGATATAACAAAACTTTTGTGGCCTGAAAAAAATACGATTCTCAAAACTATTCTTTGCTTATAAGAGCCAGAATTTGGAGAAGGCTGGATAGAATGTGCAAATAGCAATGACTTCAAGGAAGATGAATATCAGCATCTCCTTTACATTGATCTCCCCCATTATTAGAAGCTCTCTGATGATTCGGAATGGACTTAACTGGCAGAAAATGCCCAAAAAAAGCATAAGGAGTCTTCATTGTAGACAAGGTATCAGGCATGGGCCCAAAGATTTTGGGAGTATGCCAGCTATAATGTGCTGAAGTTATTGCTGCACTGATGTGGAGGTATGTTTGAGGAACAACGCTAAGGAGGGAAGTGTGAGGAACAATGAATACTCTTAAAACCCAAACCTCAAGAATCATATGGTCAGTACAGGAATCTCCACCAAAAATACTACCACAGATATTTTCAGGATAGTGCTGGTTGTCCTCAATAGCAACTGATGGCAGCAGGCAACACCAGCTGTAGTGGGCAGACCTCACTCCACAGTTTCTTATTACCTACATTTGAAAGGACAACTAATCCATCACCACTTAAACCACGAAAGTCCAAATGTTCTTGAAAAATTCAGAGGGGAGAATGCCTCCGGGAGAAAAAGAAAGTGATTTTTGTAACAATATGGGGATCATAGATCTTGAACAAAAATTTTACAACTGAAATGCATTGTATCAGTGAACTGATAGCCACAGTAATGGTCTATAACAAACCATCTTGGTATTTCAGTAGCACTTAGTAATAAGCATCCTCACAGATTTATGCACTCCCTAGAGTCTGGCTGGCTCTGCTAGGCCACTCTGCTTCTAAGGTAGGTCTCTGTGTCAGCTGCGGCAGCTGTGTTCTATGTCTTATCTTTCTTGGAGCATCAGGCCAACTGTACATGTCTTTAGAATGGTGGTGGTAGAGGTGCCAGAGCAAATACTCAAACGTAGAAGTATACCGTGAGCCCTTGCCTCTGCCAGGTTTTCTAACATCCTGTCAGCCAAAGACGTTACATGGCTGATCTCAAAGTGAAGGGGCAGGAAAGCATATTCCTCCTGTAGAGGAATAAAAACTTTTATGGCAAAGACATGAAGAATCAAGTCCAATAAATGAATCTACAACAGATGTGAACATATTTCATATCCTGAATTGAGGAAAAGAGATTATCAGATAATTATAGATTTGGATGAACTTCAAGGTTTTATATGTTGCCTGTAAAATAAAACACATTGCTTTTTGCCATAGTGATATATGGTTGAGAAATATAAAAATGATCCTGTATGAGATGTGTGTTTATGTGCATATACACAAGCATGCTTATGTTAAATAATAGTTGAATTCTATGCAGAGAATAAGTGATCATCAAAGATCTTTAATATTTAGACCTGTTGCTAGGAAGTGGCTGCACATTCGGAAATTAGATTTTCCAGTCTTCCTTGCATCTAGGTGATGCCAAGTGACTAGTTCCTGTCAATGGAAAAGAACAGAAGAGATGTGGCCTGCAGGCCACGTTGATTGAGAGGTGGATGTCCCTTTTCCACCTGCTCTTCTCCACCTGCCTAGTGAAGGCAGAAGATTCTGAGGCCCAATCTGACAACTCAGACTCAGGATGGAACAGCTGTAGGTCTCTGAATCTTACAGGAGGCTACCTGCCCCACCAGGAATGCTTACATACTGTTACATGATTAAGACATGAACCTCCATTGTATTTGTGTTAGGTCTCTAAGTTGGGGTAAGGATTTCTTACAGCAACTGAAAAAAGTCATATAGAGAAGACCCTGAAGTTCCCCTTCTCACTGTAAGGAATGTAGAGAGAAGGAAAAATAATCAAAGAGAACCTTACTGTATATGTACTATGTGCAAGGCTCACAGCTAATGTATTACACAGTTAAATGTTTGAGAACTGTAGTACGGTTTCATGAGCAACGGAACTGGAGTAGTAAAAGAAGCATAATCTCTATCATCTGCTACTTTGGGCTGTGTAAATGGGCAATCAATAAAGGGTTGTAAAACCCTCTATTTTGAAATATTAAGACATAAATAGAGACTATAGAGTCATGTTATGCTAGTGAGTAACAGCAAAGTTAAAACTTTTTGCAATAGTATATGTACATGAACTTGAACAAATGAGGTGCCCAATTATCTCTGGAGCAGTGCAAATGTAAACATACACAAATTCAGTAGTTAGGAGGATTGGGCCACTGGAATCCTGAGACATTATCTTTCAGGGTGACCTTTCAACCCTAGACAAAGGGCAAGGATGACCATATTATGGGGGGAAGGTTGTGGGTTATAGGATTGATGGGGAAAGTTTTAGGACTGGGACAGGTATTTTCAAAAGAAGAGTGATACTGTAAAAAATGTGTGTAAGTAGCAGGGATGGTGGTAGTGTTGATAGCCGGGTATGCTAGGAAGGAACTGTGTTAAAACTACATGTAGAGCAAGAAATGTCCTTAAAGTGGTATTTTTGTGCCTTTAGAAAAAAAAAATTCCCACACTTCCTGTGTTGTCCAAAAGTATGCTTTGAGGGAATTAATGGTTTAAATAGCATGAATGCAAAAAGAAAATAAGCAAACTTTTCCTATTTTTATTAGCCAGAATAGACAGTTGAAGTCAAAAGATGAGCCCTAAATTAAGTGAATGGACCTTACAAATATATGTAAGATGTATGTCTATGTATAAAATGTGCCCTCACAACCAGGTCAGGAAGGGTCCCTCTTAGGCTGAGAGTTTGGACTTGAATAGGAGAGGACTCTGAGTTTTACTTCAAATACATATTTTTCTAAGAACACAATATAAGAAATATCTCCCATTTATTCTATTGGTAACAATTTAAAGCTGAGTCTGCTAGGGAAGACCTGGAGATTATCTTCTGTTTTCTACCAAATTAACAGCTAATTCAGGCATTTTGCTGTTAACCATTGCCTCTATTTGCTTTGTCTCTGGAAGAAAACCAGACAGTTTGTAAATTAATGAAATGTTCCTCCACTAAATTCAGACCCAGAGGTTTGCTTGTCCTTAGTTCCCAGGACTCAGATGGTTTCAACATTGTGCTTTACAAGTAAGAAGAAGTCACCCAACCTCATAAAAGGCGATGATACCATGCCAAAAATAATTTAATGGTGGGCCTTCTCATTTCTCTTTGGTCATGTCTTTGGCTTAGAAAACTATTTTGGAACCTTCAGCAGAAACAGGATGAGGCTGACTGTGTCAGAAGAGGCCCCTTTCCTAGTAGCAGATTAAATTTTAAAGCAAATAGCCCAATCCATTTTGCAAGAATTGTGGAACTGGTCCTTTGGAAGATACAAGCAAGTTTACGGAATGCTAAAATATAATGCATATATATCTTGCTAGGAGAAAATTACCGAGTATCATAATTCTTCCAAGTGGTAAAGATACCTCAAGACAAATGCCGGGCGTAGAAGCCACAGGGCATAAATCTGCAAAGAAGTAAAAAGCTAACCTTTTCAAAGAATATTGCCTTTCTTTCACTTTCCAACATTACATTTCCCTGTATGGCCCCGGAAGATGGCTGGTTAGCCAGAGACGGGTAAGATTCCTCAAGGGAGGAACAACCTAAGACAGGCACAGTCGCAGGGGGGCCATCAGGTGAGAAATTGGGGATCAACAGAGATGAGGCTTAGAACTTCACCCCCCGTTTTGAGAGAAATCTGCATGCGTGGATGTTTTATTGCCATTGTCTAGCTTAGATTAATACTTAGGCTATAGGCATAGACCTGAACATCTGCATTTGCCCTCTTATAGCACTAAATTATGGTTTCTACCTTTATCTTGCATCTACTTACCACTTCAGCATTTTATTTAAAAAATACAATAAAGTAAGGGAGAAATGTGGGATCCACATATAAATCAAGTATAAAAATCAAATGAATGATTATATCTGATTTGATTGTTTATAGTTTGTGATGTGTGATCAAAACCGAAAGTTTCTGTGATATGACTGCCCTTGCACTGTTCACCATGTAAGAACTCATTCACTATGTAAGAACTTGTTCACCATGTAAGAACTTGTTCATTATGCTTCAGAAGATTGGAGACTGTTGAGAATTAGGCTTGGGGTTGATTAATGATTGTGCATTGAGTCCCCTATACAGAATTTTTTTGTTGTTAACAACCATTTGATCAATAAATATGAGAGATGCCCTCTTAAAAAAAAAAGGAGGCAGGCTTGATATGCCTGTAGGCTATAGTTTGCCTACCTGTGTTCTAATAGCCTAGGGACCTCATCATTTCACCTCTGTGTTCCTTGAGTTTAGCAAAAATAATGTACATATTGGAAACTCAACAGATGTTACTTTGTTTAAATGATTTAAGATCTCTTCCCTAGGATAGATTGGCACATCCTCTCTGGAGGATGATTTGGCAATTGCTCTTAAAATTGGACCAGCAATCGACTTCTAGGAATTTATGGCCCAGCTGTATGCTGTTGAATTGTCTAAGGAATGTAAACAAAGGTTTTCACTGCACCATTGTGGTCATAGCAAAACATTGGAAATGGCCTTAATTTCTTTCACTAAGGGAGTAATTAAATAATTTCTTAGTGCTTTGATCAAGGCGTTGAAACCATATCTGATTTTCGGTTTTTAAAGGCTGTTGCATAGATATTTCTATGAACATTAGAATTCTGAAAAGCCATCTGAGAGATTGGTAAGGTTCACTGTCTTTGGGTTATCATTGTTGGTCAGGAATATGGAATTATATTTTTCTGTACATTTCTCCCTAGGCCCATGTAGTTTACAATGTAAAAGAAAAGTTAAATTTGTCTCATGTAGAATTTTGTGCCATATGCTTATCTTCGCTGTTTCATATGAACTTAACATATCCACACCCTTGGTTTCCATAAGTCTGCAACTGGCACTCATAACTATTAAAGGTGATAGGAAAATGAATGCTAGTGTATTTACTTCAACATTATGATGCTTAAAAATAAAAACTTTAATGTTCAGGAGTAGGAGAATAGTAAATAAACTGTACATCGATTTAAAGGGGACATTTTATCACTTAAAATAATACAATGGGAATCTTGTAATAGGGAAAATACGTTAGTGAAAGAAAATATCCAACTTATAAATATAGCATCATCCCAACCATATGAAAGAAAAATGTTCCCAGAAAAAAGAACACAGAAATACATAACAAATCATTCAATGTAATATTTTTAAGGCATAAAAACAGAGGTGCCTTTATTCAGAAATGGATAATTGTGTGATATGTTTCTTCTTCCCTCTTTCACTTTGCTGCTGCTTTCTCTAATGAACATTCTGTCTCTAGTATGAGCTACAAGATTGTTTGTACATCCATTACAAGGTTCAGGTCAATGGATATGTTTATGATAAATGAGAGAGAAAACACTTAGTACGTTTTATCCCTCATTAATCCACAGCCATTATGAAACAGGACATTTTGGGTTGAAAGAAGAGTCACTGTGTTTTACTAATGAGTATCATGTTAAAAAAAATAGATCTCACAGTTACTTTCTTTCATTTCTTACAAAACCACACACTTTAGGGGTGTTTGTAAAACTGAGCATATTTCAATCTCTTCCTCCAAAGTGTGTTTAAGATTTCCCAATTGAAGGGCAGTAGCAACTTGTCTTTGAAGTATGAAATTCAAGAGATAGATACCCTAGAGCAGGGGTGCCTCACACTGTGCTCACTGCCTGTTTTTGTGAATGAAGTTTTATTGGCCCAGGGTCTGTTCATCTGTTAAGATATTGTCCATGGCTTCTTTGAGGCTGTAATGGCAGAGCCGAGTAGTTTCATGGTCAACGAAACCAAAAATTCTTACTACCTGCCCTTCATAGAAAAATTTTTTCCCAGCCCTATTCTAGAGATTTGGAGGGAGAAGGGAAAAAAAGCTCTGAAACAAACTAAACTCAATGATACAGCGGAACAAAGTGACCCTGAACTCTTCTTTGTCATATATGATTCTGCCCTACCTTAGTTTGGTTAGGTTTTAGCCAGATACTAGAAAATATTTGGAGTCTAAATCAAAGTCATCCTATATAGAAGTAACAAGAAGTGCAAATGGACAGTCACTGTTAAAAGATGTTTTTAATGGTAAAATAACCACTTTCATACATATATAAAATGAACATGGGTCACATATTTTAATTAACTCATTAGTTAATAAGATGTTATGACCTGTCCAGAGATGAATCCAAAGAGCACACAAATATAATAAACATCAGGAATACTGCAAAAAAAAATTACAAACAGATAGAAAACTGGTAAAATTGTTCAGTATCCATAGGCAATAATCAGTTGCATTCCACTGAATACAGTTTCTACTTCAATGGACAAAAACCCTTTGTCTTACTACCAGTTCTTTATCATTTATAGGATTGCAAAATAGCTCCAAGATAATGAAAGACTGAGATCATCTGCAAGCTGAGTAAGACAGGATATTCAATAATCTTTTTGATTCATTTCATAATTTTCCCCTATTATGTAAAGCTGAATATAAAATGCAACACTCAACCTAATTATATAAATGCGATGTCTTTCTTCAGGAATATGTGTTGAAAGTAGATAAGGCTTGATTGTCATATACCTGAGTGGTGGGGGCTTAGCTTAAGCCTGCCTTGTGAACCCTGCTAAGGACCTAGGGAAATACGGAGAACGCAGTTGTACCAAAAATCTTATACCCAGGAACAACTGAGGGCTCTCGTGGGAATGAACTCATCCTACGGAAAATGTAAGCTAACCAAGACTATAACAGAGAGGTAGGCATTGAAGTAGAGGGCTGATCCTGATTATGGGGAAAAAAGTCCATTTCTCTAATTTGTTTCTGGCTTTTTCCAAAATTATATTCACTTTGGCCCTAATGATAGTGTTCTAAGTAAATTAAAACAAGGAATTTAGTATAAAACCTTGTGATGTATTAGACCCAAGTTGTTGATGTTGAATGAAGTCTAACACAAAAAGGAAAAAGACACTCTCCCCACTTCAAATTTTCATGTTAAAGATTCCAGTGAATTGATAGCTGAGAAGGTAAAACATGAGGAGAAGAAAATGTCATTGAATAAAGAATAGTTTGAAGAAACTATCAGATGTTAGTATCCATAGCCATAGCATCCACTAAGTTGTCTAATATTTTAATTGAGGGAATATTGTATGTTGGAAATGCAGAAGAATGTGGAATATGATACTACATGAAATCAAGCTACCCAAATTGTGAAACACATACTATGGTTAGGTTGGACTCTAATATAAAAATTGCAAATTTAAATATTTCTCAAAATCACTCATTTCTTTCCACTTTCATCATAATCATCCTAGAACAAACCACTATCTTCTCCCACTGGGGCTATGAGGACAAGTCTCCTCAGAGTGAAAAGAACAAATCGCAATCTAAAAACTGCTTAAAACTTTCAGTTGCTTCCTATTGACTTATAAGTAAAGTTGTAACGTAGTCTAGAAAACCACACTTCATCTCACCCAGGCTTGCCTCTCTATTCTTATCTCATACCACTTTCTCTCTCCCTTAATTCACTGTATGCATCTCTCAGTGACTGGGATCTGCCTTCATTTCTCCTTTCTGGATGACTGGTTTCTCTGTTTCATAATGAGTAGGAGTTAGCCAACAAAAGAATGAGAAAGAATGTGCTAAGCTAAACCCCCAAACCCAGGCTAGATTACATGTTCCCATGAAACTATACTTTTACTCTGCAATCCAGGTATTGTTTTTATAATTCAATTTTCAGTGTCTGTCTCTCTAGACTTTAGGTGTGTAAAGACAGGTAGGTATGCATGACATGTAATAGGCAGGAACTAAATAAAATACACATTAATCAAAAGCAAAGGAAATAATTGAACACCATCTCCTACTCTTAGAGATATCCACCATTCTCATATCTAATTATTATATCCCATCCAACCATTCTCTTATGCGGCAATATTCTGTTTGCTTTCACTTAGGTGTGATTTCTCTTCATTGGGTTATGTGAAAGTTCCATGAATCAGGTCAGGTGTGTGATGGATGCTCTATAATAATAAATTCTATTTCTTCATTCTTCAGTACTGTGCCATACCCTCACCCATTTCTAAACTAAAAGAATTGTTGTAAGTCATCCAATCCTAAAATTACAAACTGAGGTCATGTGAGCAAGGATCAGTCTTCCAGATGTGTTTTGTACGTCTCGTACAGTATTTTAAGCACTCCTCAGTCGCATGTAAGGATGTAGCCAGTCATTCTTTGAAAAATTAGATGAGCTCGTATTGCCCCAAGACAGCAGTGGGGTGACTGGAGAGTAGTGGCGTCCCTTGCCCGGGTGCCTCACTCTCTGCTGAATACGTGGAACCCACATAGTTATTTCGTGATGCTTCCTCTAACCCTGTCATCTCATTTCACAATAAAGAAGCCATCTCTTTCTGGGGATGGTTTTGGGGATGAGAAGCAGGGTGAGATGACAGCAGAGTAGTGGCAGAGTTGGGACGAAATCCCAGCCCATTGCTCTTTCTACCACATCATACTGTGAGTATCTCCGCTAGGAATCCAGGGCCTTAGAGGGTAGAGTAGGCAGATTCTCCCACTCAAAGTTATCTCACCGGAGAGGTTAGTACCTGTCCCAAGGTCACACTGCTTATAAACGGATGAGACTAATTCATCCTGTGGTTATTTCTGCATCCCACAGAGTACATAACAGAGCAAAATATCATACTTAGGAATTGAATTGAGTTAGATTGAATGGTGCAAAAAAATAGTACTTTGGAATTGAATTGAGTTAAATTGAATATCCTCTGTGAAGACGTCTTATTCCTGAATTTTCTTCCTTCACTTTTTCATTTAGTTACATTGAATCCAGCTAAAGGCCTTAACCATACGAGCAGGGTTACACATTGTTTTCACAGGAAATCCTCCCTTCCTCCCTTAGTTTACCTAAAAGAATGGGAAGTGGGGAGGGGAGAGTGCCAGTGTATACACACACATGTCGATGTATATATTTATACACCACACATATCCATACACACATATGTCTGTAAAACAATCTGTGCTCACTGCAGCATCTGGCTTTCTGTGAAGTCTTGACCTCTGCTCCCTTACAGCTGTGTTGGCTCAGAGTTTAGAGCGAGACTTGCAAGGCTCCCTGAAGAACAGATGTTTCTAAGCAGTTTCCTTGCTCTCTGTCCTTTTTTTTGCAGAGGGAGTCACGAAAGGTTACCACCTAGGACCTTGTTCTGGTAGCCCTGCTTTCCCCAAGGAATTGCTCATGGTTGTAGGAATCATCCACTCAGGAGAGAGTTGGTGTGAAAAATCATGCTCCGTTATCTCCCCAGCTTTCCCACAAAAAAGTTGGTAATGTTTTGCTTTTCAATTGCTTATGATCTTCATGTTGACTGCCTTGTCAGGTAAAAGGAGTTGGCAATGTTGGACAATAATTAGCGTTGTTGTTTCAAAGTAGCAGTGAAAGAATTGAGTGGCAATCCAAGATGCTATGATTCTTCTGCAGCACCTTGGCCCTGTGACCTCTATAGGCACTATCTGTGTATACCTGGGTCTGGCTTGGTGAGTTTTTTGAGGTCCACCTTCATTTAAAATAGACTGCCATGTTACTTGGTGCAGCCCCTCCACGCAGGTGGGACACAAACACCAGTGAACAAACAAGTGCTCTGATTTCTGTGGTGCTTTTGTTCGGGGGGAACATCATATATTTGATTATTTAAATGGCTATGTGATAAAATAATTTTAATGAACTAAAAATATATTTAAGGCGGTGTGCTTTAGGAGGGCATAGCTTGGCCTCCCGGGTTTTATAAACTAGGTGGGTTTCCTTAACATTGCTTGAGACCTTTGGGTTCCACCAGCTGAGAACTAGGCATGACTGGAGGGGAGTGGAAGGAAGTACATCAGTTCTGTGTTCACAGCGTGCTGGATTCTGGACGCTCAACCCGCCTCCTTTCTCCACTCCCAAACATCTTCTCCTCTGGTCTTTCCTAGGTCAGTAAAACATTTGGAGGGTTCCTTGGTTTCTCTTTCTCTTAGAAACTATATCAATTCATTAAAAATATCCAGTTGGCTTTATCTGCAAATTATAAACAGGGTAACTTCTTAACAACACTGATTTATACCTGCCTTTTATCACAGGTCAGGAGAGAGTAACAAAGAAATGAGAAGTCTCATGTAGCTTGGAATTATTGCTGTCATATCCTAACTGATCTTGTTCCTAAGTTACCCTCTTAAAACCTATTCTTCAAACGGTAGCCACAGGGATCCTTTAAAAATGTAAGGCAGATCATGGTTTCCTCTATTCTGAATCCTCCAGTGGTTTCACACACCACTCAGTGCAAAAGTCCAAGGCGCGGTTTACAAGGCAGTAGGTGACGAGCCCTCAATTCTTCTGTCACCTTACCTCCTAGGTGTCAGAATGACTTCATTCCTCTCTTGCATAATCTAGGTCAATATTAAAATACCCCCTCATCAGAAAGATCTGCTTGGACCCACTGAGATACACTTTCCCCTGCTTTGCATATCCCCATCCTGCCTTTTTTTATAGCACTTAACACTATGTGACATATGTTCAATTGCCAGTTTTTTTTTTTTTAAAGAATGGTATTTATTTGTCAAACAAGTTACAAGGTATCATGTTGCCTAAACATTTTTTCATTTTGTTATCATTAATTTACAATTACGTGACGAACATTATGTTTACTAGACTCCCCCCTTCATCAAGTCCCCCCCACAAACCCCATTACAGTTACTGTCCATCAGCGTAGTAAGACGCTGTAGACTCAGTACTTGTCTTCTCTGTGTTGCACAGCCCTCCCTCTGCCCTCCCCCCACATTATACATCCTAATCGTAAGGCCCCCTTTCTTTTTTGCCACCCTTATCCCTCCCTTCTCACCCCTCCTCCCCAGTCCCTTTCCCTTTGGTAACTATTAGTTCATTCTTGGGCTCTGTGATTCTGCTGCTGTTTTGTTCTTTCAGTTTTCTTTTATGGCTGAATAATATTCCATTGTGTATATGCACCACATCTTCTTGATCCATTCATCTACTGATGGGCACTTAGGTTGCTTCCATTTCTTGGCTATTGTAAATAGTGCTGTGATAAACATAGGGGTGCATCTGTCTTTTTCAAGCTGGGCTACTGTATTCTTAGGGTAAATTCCTAGAAGTGGAATTCCCGGGTCAAACGGTATTTCTATTTTGAGCTTTTTGAGGAACCTCCATACTGCTTTCCACAATGGTTGAACAAATTTACATTCCCACCAGTAGTGTAGGAGGGTTCCCCTTTCTCCACAACCTCGCCAACATTTGTTGTTGTTTGTCTTTTGGATGGTGGAGATCCTTACTGGTGTGAGGTGATATCTCATTGTGGTTTTAATTTGCATTTCTCTGATGACAAGCGATGTGGAGCATCTTTTCATGTGTCTGTTAGCCATCTGAATTTCTTCTTTGGAGAACTGTCTGTTCAGCTCCTCTGCCCATTTTTTAATTGGATTATTTGCTTTCTGTTTGTTGAGGTGCATGTGCTCTTTATATATTTTGGATGTCAACTCTTTATCGGATCTGTCATTTATGAATATGTTCTCAAATACTGTAGGGTACCTTTTTGTTCTATTGATGGTGTCCTTTGCTGTACAGAAGCTTTTCAGCTTGATATAGTCCCATTTGTTCATTTTTGCTTTTGTTTCCCTTGCCCGGGGAGATATGTTCATGAAGAAGTCGCTAATGTTTATGTCCAAGAGATTTTTGCCTATGTTTTTTTTCTAAGCGTTTTTTCTAAACGACTTACATTCAGGTCCTTGGTCCATTTTGAGTTAACTTTTATGTATGGTGTTAGACAGTGATCCAGTTTCATTCTCTTACATGTAGCTGTCCAGTTTTGCCTCTTTGTTGTTTTATATATATTTTATAAGGAGAGGGACTGTCATTCACTGCTTTACACCCAGTTCATTATATAGTGACTGGCTCCAGGTAATGTTCAGTTAACATATATTGAAATGGATGAATGGGTTGGATTGGCTGCATCACTAAGTGGGGACTCCCAGAGGCCATGGCTGAGCTTCCTGGAGAATATGCAGGATGCCCCTCAGCCCAGGTCTGGAAGGTGGGTAAATGGATGAAATCGAGGCCCAGAGGGGTCAAGCTGGTAAAATTACAACCAAATTAAGTTACCAATGCAAGGGAAGCAATGGAGTCACCAGAATATAGAGAAAACCCAGCCAATGCTGAGCTGACTGGCGCTGAGCACTTACTACACATTTGTATTGGTTTCCTAGGGCTGCCATAATGAAGTACCAGGAGCTTGGTGGCTTAAGACAACCAAATGTGGCTTCTCAGAGTTCTGGAGGCCGGAAGTCTGAAATCAAAGTGTCGTCAGGGCCACGCTCCCTCTGAATGCCCTGGGGAAGAACTCTCCGTTGTTCTGTCCAGCTTCTGCTGGCACCAGGCATTGCTCGGCCTGTAGCACCATAATTCCAATTTCCGCCTCTGTCTTCACGTGGCCTTCTTCTGTCCATCCCTGTGTGTCCTCTTCTCTTCTTGTAAGAACAAGAGTTTAATTTAGCTCCTACCCTAATCCAGTGTGAGCTCATCTTAACTCAATTATTTCTGCAAAGACCCTGTTTCCAAATAAGGTTTCATTCTGAGGTCCTAGGTGGACATGAATTTTGGTGACACTATTTCAGTCCTTATGATACTCAAACTCTTCATTTGGTCTGTATCCCCGCAACTCTCAGATAATATTATGGGCGACATTTTACCAACACAGAAACTGAGGCTCAGAGAACTTCAGTAAATTGCCTAAGGCCACATAGCTTGAAAGTAGATTCAGACCTAAATATCTGACTCCACAACGCATCTATTTTGATTCCTTGACTATACTGTGTTGACTCCAATCCTTACCACAATAATATGTTTGGAATATATTTTATGGTTAGGAAGTACTTATTTTAGTAGCCCTGTATTTAAAACCGTGGAACTGGGCGACTTTGCAAATACACCCAACACTTGCAACTGCTCACTACATGTCTGCAAGTCACTGAACAAAAGCCCACAGGTCAGGAAGGTGGGAGAGACCCAAACCCAGGATTCTCAGGCCTGAGATCACTGTCCAGGGAAGTGCTCGCTAGGGGTCTGGGACGAAGGAGAGTTAAAGCCATTCCCCAAAGGGACACTGAGGACTCAGTGCAAGAACAGACTTCAACTTTGGACAGAGTGTGAAGTCAAAGATGGTTATTAGGTGGACTAGGACCACCTTGGGACCTGCTTTAGGCTAGAACGCCACACATCAGGAACTACAGCTCCCTACGGCACAGCAATCATGTCTGCTCAGAATGACATAGTCACTGTGGCTGGGTTTGTTTGTAGTAAGAAGACAGGAAAATGATGCCTTTTCATGTGTTTTTTTCCATGACCTTTATAAATAATGTGCATTGAGACTACAAGCAAACCTTTTCATGATTTCTCCTGTGAAATACTCCACAACATTACAGCCTGGGAATATATTTCCTTCTGTGATTTAAATCCTCACCCTGGTTTGCGTTAGCTTTTACCAAACCTCTGGCCTAGAATTTATCATTGGTTGAAATCCAGCTGGTCAACATGAACATTTAAGAGTTTTAGCCTGTGTTTAGTTTCCCCTTTCTAGGAATTTAAGCACAAAAGGAAACACTTCACACAATTCACTTTTCTGAACTGACATGTCTCTCTCTCCCTGGTGCTTTTCTCTGCTCCCTTACCTCTTCTTCCCCTAGGCTGCCTCCCTCTCCTCCTCTTCTTTCCATTATTTCTCTTTCCTCATCCCTGTCTTTTTCTCTTCTTTCTCTCCTTCCCATCCCTGCTCAAACCATCTTTCTTTATCTTTTTCCCCTGTCTCCATCCTTTCTTAATCATTTTGATATTTGTCAGATCCTTGTGCCCTTATTAAGCTAGGCAATTAGGATTTTTTTTGTCTAATGTCTTAAAAAAATAATTTCTGCCAACTCCCTAGCTTCCAGTGTTCTTTGGTGCCAAGACCATCCACAGTGTTTACAATGCTGAGAAAATTAATCTCGGCTTTCAGGCAGAAACACGCTCAACTTCCCTCCCAACTCCTCTGGACTTTTGTGTGGGTCCACACCCATCCCTTCTGTCCTCTCCAGTATTTCAGAGGCAGAGATGTTTGTCTCTTTTTAGCTCCCTCAATCATCCCCTCTTGAAGGTTTTTTTCTTTCTACTTAGAAACATTTCTAATTCTCTCGTGCATTAAAAATATCTCTTAATAGAAAAGACCCTTCCTTTCTTTCCTTCTCTTCACTCCCATCCTTCTTGAAGTTGTAGACTTTACTCCCTGTCCTCTCTCTCCCACTTCCCTGTCACTCCCTTATACACTAAATACTGATTTCTGCTATCCCTTCCCAACTCACCATTTTTCAAAATTTGCTTTTGCAAGATTAATCAAGTATCTGCTATCAATGGATCTGATGGTCTTTGTTTTACGTCCCCAAAGTAACACCACTTGAATATTCTGCAGCTTAATGCTTTTACTGAGCAATCATTTCAACTTTCTTAAAACTCTTTCCTCTCTTAGCTTGCATGACACAACATTTTCTTGGTTCTTTGAACTCTAAACTTTATAATTCTTGTTCTTCCTCAGGTTCCTACAAGTGCTTCATTTAATCTGTTCCATTCCCTATGCTTTATTTCTGTTGATATCATCCTTGATAGCTTCTCTTCTCTTCTTTCCTTTTCTCCCCTCTTTTCTCCACCTGTCTCCTCCCACTAGTTTGTCTCAGGAGCTTCCAGAACTTCAGTTATTACCTTTGCACTTATGTTTCCTAAATACAAATCTGCCCCAAAGTCTGGAGACTTTTGGAAACAGAATTTTCATAGACACAATCTGCCACAGTGGCAATAGATTTCGGTTGTGGTTGGGTGATGGGAAATGAGGAAGTTATGTACATTTCAGATATACATGTCAATTTCTAGACACACCCAGTGAGAGGTGGGTAGGGATGGCGGGGTGTTTTCAGGTGGCTGGGGGTATGTGTTATGCAGATTGGGGCAGGAAACTTAGAATACTGTGTAAAATGTCATTTTACTTGGACCTGCAGTTTGGTGAAGCTTGGGTAAAATCAGGTCACACTGGGATTTTTACAGATATGTAAATCAGTGCCCTTGGAGGACTTTAGGCGGCATAAAAGCATCTTGGCTGCAAGTGCAGTGCACAGCTCATAAACTTCTACAAGGAGAGCCCCTCATTTTTCAGCTGGAACTGCTACATCTAGAAGGCTTGTGACCATACCAAATCTTGGATTGCAGGATTGTATTTTTCCAGGCCGTTTGAGCCATGTCCACCATTGAGAGGGAGAGAATGTGGCATGGCGCCTCGGACCTTCCTACGAAGTCTGTGCCCAGATGGATTTATCTGACCTGGACAAATCTTCATTTCTGATTTTGTCTTTTGGTCAGTTATTTGTTTTCATCATGGTGGTGATTATTCATTTGATTCTGAATTTTTGTTTTATTTTAATTAGTTTTCTCACTGACACTGACTTCTATCATTAAATGCCTTCAGACTTGGCGTCTTTTATAGCTACCTAAGTACACGTACTTTATTTAACTTATACCTCAAACGATGATGCTGGAAGATGTTTTTCCAGCAAAAGAACCAGGACTTTGCAGTGTCCTAACACCTGGGATGCAATGTTCCTTATGATCTTATAACTGTATCTGAAATTTTTCTAGTCCAGTGAACTCAAACTTTAGGGTACATCAGAATCACCTGGAGGATCTGCCAAAACATACATTCTTTGGATTCGCTCTGGAATTTCTAAGTCAGTGCATCTAAGGCAGTATGTGAAAACCTGCACCTGTAGCAGATTCCCAGGCGATGCTCATGCTGCAGGTATTGGGATCCCACTTTAAGGGAAACTGCTTTAGTATATGACGTCCCTTTGAAAAATACTGCAAATCATTGTTATCTCAAGTAGTAGAGATTAAATATAAAAAAATTTTAAACAATTTTTCCTTACTTTTTTTTTCTTTTCTGATTTTTTTTTTGTTCTGTTTTCCCCTCTTTCCCTCTGTCATCCCCTGCCTTCCTTCCTCTGTCCCCAGAGAACATTTTCCTGCTGTCCAGCTAATGTCAGATTTGGGTATTTAGGAATTAGTATCCATTCATTCCTGGCCTTTGGACCCAGAAATAGAAGACTTTTAGAACTCAGATAAATGATGGATCTGAGTGAAATTTCTGAGTTTTTTAGATCCCAAATCAATTAGTTTGCTTTTCAAAGTCAAAGCAACTGCATAGTCTTTTGGAGGGTTTTTGCAGTTCAGAACATTTACCCTGTTTCAAAACAACACATTTTCCAGCTGGAAATCTGAACATACTAAAATTCAAAATGGATCTCCCAAGTTAAAACACATGTAAAATCAGGGAACCATTTCTTGAAAATAGTACCCTTTGTCATCTATCTGCCAAGTATAGTAAAGCCTTGATTAATTATATGAAACCCACCAAACTGAACCATTAATTGCCTGGATTTTTTTTCATAGCATGTGAAGAAAGTCAATCTGAGCAAACAAACTAATTTCAGACACTTATTAAAGATACAAGAAGATGGACTTTGGGGCCTGTTCACACTAAGCTCAAGCTCTTACATCTTCTTCATATATAATTTTGGGCAACATAATTCAGAATTACTAATACTCAGAAACACCAAATTAAAGCTTTAAGCATTAAAGAATAAAATGCATTGAAATTGACTACTAAAGGCAGGAAGGAAGATGACTCATTGTTAGAACAAATAAACAAAAATAAGTGTCTAAAACAAATGGGAAAAAGGGTTTTCCAGTTAATCCTTATCCAGGAAATATAATAAGTGGAATTTAACATTTGAGAACATTTTGTTTAACTAAATCTTACTCTGTCATATGTCTTTCAGCTGCTTAAATTCAGATTTAGCTCCTAATTTAGGAGCATTGCTAATCTCAAGTCCTGAGCGAGGTACTTTCAAAATATACTACATGTTCATCCTGAGAAAAATGCTGAGAGGTTTGGTTGCAACCACTGGATGGTGGTTGGATATATTGCTGCATCTTCTTTCTAGCTTTGGATTTAATATCATTTGTGAAGTATTTTGAATATCAAAAAAGTATTGTTATTGATGACCCTTTATAAAATGTAAAGCACCATAAAATATTGTTATCTCACCTCCTTGCATTTATGCTGTTGTCTAATTGTTTTCTCTTGTGTGAGCTAGACATAGTGACTGGCTTCTAATAAGTAGAGTATGACAAAGTGATAGGATATGCCAAATTAGGTTACAAAAGACTGTTACTTTTGTCATTCTTTCTCTCACTCTGCTCTTCATGCTTACTCACTCTGGTGAAGCAAGCTGCTGTGGTGTAAGCTACCCAGGGAAGCGGCCCATGTGGCAAGGGCTGGCAGGCTTCTTCCAGCCAACCCCGGGCCGAGTCCTGAGGCCCTCAGTCACACAGCTCATGAGATACTAAATCCTGCCAGCGACCACATGAGGGAGCTTAAAAATTGAGCCTTGATTTGTCTAGCCACATTGCAGTCTTGGGAGAGACTTGATACTTGAGGCAAAGAACCCTTGAAATCCACACCCAGATTACTGATCTGCAGAAATTGTGAGATAATAAATGTGTTCTTTTAAACAACTGTGTTCTCAGGTAATTTGTTATGTAGTGATAGATAACCAGTTACAGAAATCAAAGGTGTTATCATTTGAAAATTTACATCTCCTTTTTGGGTAATAAGAAGGGACTAGAAAAGGAAATGAGTATTTACTCATTCTGTACACACTCTACAGTGAAGAAGTTTGCTAGATACTTAAAGCATTATTCTCTTAAGTCATATAGTTACATTACTATCCTCATTCTTCAGACAAGAAACCCGAAATACAGCATGTTGAAGTCATTTAATCAAGTTACAGGTGCAGGCAAGTAGCAGGGCCTTGAATTAACATTTGCACTGGACTTTCAGATCCACGTGTTTTCTGCTACATTCTGTGCTGTAGACAAGTGGGTGTTTACCCAATGAGCGGGCATATATATATATATATATATGTGTGTGTGTGTGTGTGTGTGTGTGTGTAAGTTTATTTATTTGTTTGTTTGCTTGGTTATTTATTATTTATTTACTTTTAGGAGAGCAAGGGAGAGGCTTTTATTTAGAGATAAAGAGAGAGGACATAGCTCCTGGCTCAGGCCAGGAGAGGACAAGAGAGTCCCAGGGTGGTGCGTTGTCTAGGGGTTTTGTAGGCGGTTGAGAGACAAAGGGCTAGGGATGTACACCTGCTAAGTGGTCCCAAAATGTTTATTTTTGTAAAGAGATTATTTTGTATTAGTCGTCTTGTTATTTATCAGAAATTTACTGCTTTGATTTCCTCCCAGGATAGGAGCTTCCTGATCTGGGAGCTATCACTCATGAGCTGGGATCTTTAATGCAGTAATACAGTGCATCTTTTTTTTTCCTCCCACAAAAGGTGGGCTTCTCAATCAGTCATTCTATCTTTTGTCTGGAACCAGTTTTGACTTGTCTGATGAGCTACTGAAGGCCAATCATGGATCAGTGATCCTCAGGGGTTATAAATATACATCCAGGATATGCTTCCCTGCACGGTGCTCTCATTGCTGGTATGCAGGCAGTTATTTCATAATAGTAACTAGAACAAAGGTTATCCAAGGTTTGGGAGTGATTTACAAGGAAATATTATCCAATAGAGTGAAAAATGAGCCCCAGTTTAAGCCAGAACACTGATAACTTCCTGGACGGCTTTAAAAATTGTGTACATCTGAAACTGTAGAGGTGGAAGGGGACACTAAATTTATTTGTTCCTATTCTGAAATTAAGGCAGGGATCTTCTCCCACAACAGTCCTGGAAAGATGTCCTTGAATATTTCTAGTGATAATGGAGTTCTCTGCTGAGCCATGGTATCATTCAGTTTGTAGCTGACTCTGATTGGTATGAGATGCCTTCTTTTTCAGAGCAGCACCTGATTTCTCTTACCAAAACTGCCCATTTGGCAAGTCTAAAAACTGGAGAACAGTAGCATAATCCAGAAGTATTAAGATATATATATGTAAATCAGGCCTGGTCATTTTTGTAGATAAACCTTTATGTCTTTGAGGAACAATTTATCTCAAAGGTTAAAAGCCTGCTTTTTGTGATGAGAGTAATTTGGATTTAAGTCCTTATTTCAATATTAACTTAGGTAAGTCATTTCTGAAAAGCTATTAACGGAGATGATTTAGATAATACAAACTTTAATACTCTATGAAACAGTCTCTTTTCGGGGAACTCCAAAATGGGGTGGAAGGCAGGAAGCTTTTTTAGGATAAAGAATAAAGAACAAGGAAGAAAAAAATAGAAAATATGATTCCCTGGGGCCACATAGTCAACCTTGTTTGGGGTAAAAAGGCCCAGAGTTGGCTTGGCATTTGGGGATTAGCTGACTAGATATACTGTGTTTCTGGTCAAGCACAGGGTTTATTAGGACAGGAAAGTTATCTAAGTGTCTGTTTGCTGGCCTGGCACTCTGGGCAGGGGCAGCTCTATCCTGAGCGTAGGAATTTATTTCAGCATCTCTAATCACCATGAATTTCTTTCTTCATCTTTAAAATGGGACAATCATAGCCACTCGGTTGGGTTGCTATTAATCTTAAATATAATACCAGTAGTCACACATCAGAAGGGATTACTGTAGTGCCAACCAGTAGTACATGTTTAATGATATCCATAGTTTACATGAATTCTCTCTGAAACCTCCTACTTCAGTGGTGGTCCTGTTATAGATCCATAGACTGTAATTTGTATTTGATGCAGGTCAGAGAGACTTTTGCTTTTAGATGGAGTGAAAGGGGTTTTGTGTGGGAATAAATTGTTGACTCTAGTGAGGCTGCTGATGCTTTGAGCCTCCCCTTGTGACTAGAGCGCTGTTTCTCAAAGTGGAGCACAGAACATCTGCACTTGTTAACATGGAGGTTCTTCAACCTTCCCCTCTCTATAATCTCTAAAGTGGTGTATATATATGTGTATATACATATATATATATATAAATTTTTGGTCAAAACTAGTAAACTTTATTTAAACTTCAAAAAATAAAATGACACACAGAGGCATCTTTAGCTTTGTTCTTCCCAAGGGTCTGATGTACAACCCAGAGCAGGTACTGCTCCTAAAAGTTAAAATACCTTTCGTCCCAATGAAACCATAGGCAAGGAGGGATCCTCAATTTGGGGACAGGCCTGGGGTGGGTGGGGGTAGGAAGGAGAACGCCACAGCCATGTGTGTGTATATGTATATCTTGGTAGAAGGCAATGATTTCAACAGACATGACATAAAAACATATATATGTATGTAATAAATATATATATATTTGGTAAACATTTATATATAGCATTAGTTTATAAATAAATATGTAATATATAAAATATATGTAATTATATAATATGTGCTTATATATGAATATCATATAAAACATAAATATATATATGGCTAAACACATGAAAATACTCAACATCAGTATTTATCAGGACAAGACTAACTGAAATTACAGTGAGATACATACCGATTAGAAAGGCTAAAATGAGCAAGGCTAACCAACCACACCAGGGCTGTCATGGATGTGGATAACAGGAATTCTCATATATTGCTGAAGGAAAGATAGTACAAGTAATACTATGGAAAACTAACAGTTTCTTAGAAACAGCAATTAACTTTAACGGTTTAACTTACATTTACGTTATGGCGTAGCAAATCAACTTCTAAGTATTGCTCCAAGAGAAGTAAACCATATGTCCACTTTGGCATAAGAATGTTCATAGCAGCTTTATGCATAATATTAAGAGTCCATCATTAGGAAAATGGGGAAACAAACTGTAGAATATTCATATACTGCTTAGCAATAAAAAAGAAAAATTTGTGGTACACCTCACAACATGAATCTCAAACACAGTTGGCTGAGGGGAAGAAACGATAGGCAAAAACATTTCTTTTTTCCTTCCTTCCTGTGTGATTACACTTAGATGAAAACCTAGAAGGTGAAACACTTGCATGGTGATAGAAACCAGAACTGGGCTGCTGTTGTGTGTGAGTGGGAAGGAAGGGTGGAATTGGTTGGGAAGGGGTGTGAAGTAAACTTCTGGGATGATGGAAACATTCTGTATCTTGACTGAGTTTTGGAATATGTGGGTTTCTGTATTTACCAAAACTGACGGAACTATACATTTAGGACCTGTTTATTTTACTTTATGTAATTTCTATCTAAATGTTAAAGATAATGAGCTTGAGTAAATGCAGGCTTGTGCTAGGTTTTGAGAGGGAAGAGGAGTGTGTGTATGGGGAGGGTGCTTATCTTACAACCATGGGAGAAACATGATGATGATTATACAATAATGCCCAGTTGGGAGAAGAATCAAAAAAGAAGTCACTAAATGAAACATTCCCTTACTTTAAAATTTTCCCCAAATCCCTAAAAGCACAAAATGTTTTCACTAGGAACACATAAAGATAAGAATATTGCTTTTTACTTTGATCTAGATACTTACTTGGCAATTATCTATGTCAGGTGTAGTAAACATGTCCAGATTTCTCTACATTATAGAGATTGTTCAGCAATCATTTGAAAGTTTTAAACATCCCAGATGTTACCACTATAGGCAAGCCCAAGATGTAGGTGTCATCTTACTATCCTGTGACAGAAGAAAAAAATACAAACTTTTTTTTTACCTTTGACATTAATTTGGTCAGTTATGTGGAGGTGCAAAAGAAGTTTTGCTCAATCTGCTTTAGTGGACTGTGTAGATGTAATATTGTTGGTTAAAACCCTATGTGAAAAAGTTACATTTTGCTGATCGATTGATTTCTTCTCTTTATAATCCTAAAATGTAGCATTGGCTGTGGGATTGCTGCTGTGCTTGCACTGATGCTGGTGGTTTACCATTAGTGGAAGCATTCAGATGTGTGTGGGTGGACTTGAGAGAGGATGGCAACAGAGCAAGTGGTCAGTAAAACAAAGCCAATATTGTGCAGTAAAACCCCAAGCCCAACTAAAATAGATCTTCCCATGGAGAAAGTGGGTTTTTTGAGCCTCAGCTGTTATGTTTAGTCTGATTCTGCAAGATATCAAGGAACAATGCTTGGATATATTCGACTGCGATGGGCATTTGTGCCTTTTTTTTTTGCTAAAGAATTTTTTGCTATTTGCTTACTATTATTACATGCTCAATTAACTGTGGATTCTGGTAGTAGAGTCCAAATTCCAGTTGGATAGGAATTTTAAATGGAAAGCAATCAACCAAGACAAATACTATAATTCAGTAAGAAAGTTCATGTATTTATTGCTGTTTTATTTTTAGTACCCTTGAGACGGTGATCAATATTATTCATTGTTTCATTATTGTCCATTCATAGCATTATGGAATTTCAACTATGTCTATACTGGGAAGTTGAAGAAAATAGAATTAGAGCTAACTCTGAGTGTATGGGTAGTATCTCTGCAAAATGCTAACATAAATTCAGTGTTCACTATTTCACTAGCATTTGATCCTCCCTGCAATATTTTCTACATTTTATATACCATGTACATATAAGGAAATGAGAGCTTAACTGATTTATGCCATGTTCTGTATCTAGTAGGTGACAGATTTGGGATTTAATTCTAGGATTTGGGTTTGAAAACTCATGATATAGTAGAAAGCAACCACTGAAAATTATAGCATGCCAATGATAATTTGCTCATTCAATCTGCACACTCACAAAACAATGATTAGACTGATATAGTTCCCATCAGAAAGTAAGTAATTGGACTACAGGAACTGAAATATGATTCAGTGAAAACATGAATTAACCACGTGTCTAGGTATGTCCTCTTTCCTCCATGGCTATTATTATTATTATTACATCAATTTACCTTCACACAGCTTTTAAAAGTGTCTTCACAAACATAATATTCCTTTGTGAATGTACCAACAATCAACCATAGGCAGAAAATAGGATAGGCATTATTAGTTGCATATGACTGTTCCTGTTTTATAGATGAGGAAACTGAGGTCCAGAGAGCTTCAGTAACTTCCCAAGATCAAACAACGAGTGAGTGGCAGTTAGAGGTGATATAGGTTAGATCCACTGTCTCTTTCCACTATATCTTGTTGAGAAAGCCAGTACATACAAATGCTCTAGCTCTTTCTTATAATCCCCTCATTATTGGAGGTTAAGAGAGCTGTTTCAATAATTCCCATATTAATGCAGGTTAAGTAGCTCTAATGAGCTCTCGTCTCCCGAAAATGTTCATTTCTCATTGTCTGTTGTCATTCACAGTGACAAAATGGAACTGCTTTCTTACATTCTTGGATTTGGGGCAGGGAAAGATCATTTTAGTTAAAATACATGTTTATTTGGATATAGTTAGCTTAAAAAATACCCAAACATTTCGCTAAGTCCAGACATTTTTTTGAGGTAAGTAAAATGAGTTTATAGTTGTACTTTAAAGAGAGTCAAGGTAGTAGACATCCTGGTAATGAAAATACTCAATGGGAGACGTCCTTGGCATTGGGAAATTATTTAAAGCTATTTTCATCCCACCATTTCATTTGGTGTTTCTCTATTCAATGGACCTTTTAAAACTGACAGTTTTGTGAAACCCACTAGGGACAGCCCTTAAGGAAATCTCAGTCATGTAATTACCATAGCTTGCCAGATAGCACAGTAATTTATTTTCCTATAAATCCTCAGGTAAGAGGACCCATAATACAAAACCTTTTTCTCTCCCCTGCAAGAACTGGGATTTGTGTCTGAGGCTCATCTTTAATAAAGGTCCTTAGTTACCAACCACCAGCTGAATGAACTGAGCTTCTCAATCATACAAGCCAAATCAATCCCCAAAGCAAAGGTCCTATTTTTTCCTCTGATTTTTTTCTTCACTTTGTAACCTGTCTTGAAGTTCATATCATCATCATCATTATCAAAACCATGTATTGCTGATGGGCAGTACAGTTACAAAGACAGGTAAATAGGAAACAGATTATTTGGAATGTAAAAGAACATTTGGTTGGCAAAACCTCTAATTGGTTTTCCCTGAAACACCCGACCCTCCCCACCCTCCGCCTCCCCTGCCTTTTTCTACGGAGCATTTATATGTCCTGATTTTGTTGATAAGTTATTCCCAAAAGGAGAACAATTAATGCCAGAGACTTGTTAGAGATGTGGTAGCACATTCAGGAATGAGCGATTTCTTCAATCAAAGAAATTGAAGTCAGAGAGAGAGCCAAGGAGGAAGGACACAGCTGAATAATATGAGTTTCAAAGGAATCATCAAAGACCCAGGACAACAAATGGCTTATGCACATAGATCAGATGTGGTAGGCACAGTGCTGAGAAAGAATCTAAAATCTTCATAACTTTTGTGGCAATCACTGTCTTGATTGATTTTTTTTTTTCCTCCAGGAGGAAATTAACAGATTCTAAACACAAGCATTAATTACTCTAAATAATGCTACTTTCTCCTTGGAAATTAGAATATGCTGTCCTGCTTCCTCTAAAGCAGTGTTTCTTAATCTTGTTCCTATTGACATTTCAATCCAGATCATTCTTGGTTGTGGGGCCTGTCTTGTGCTCTGTAGAGGGTTCAGTAGCATCCCTGGTCTCTACCTCCTAGATGCCCACATAGCTGCTCCCCAGCTGTAACAACAAAAAGTGTCCCCAGCCTTGCCAAATGTTCCCTTGGAATGCAAAATTACCCCAGTAAAGATATAAAGGAAGAAAATACCAGTTGCAAATTATACCAGACCATCTATTCTGTGTGTGACTCTGAGTTCTAAGTGGAGTGCACCCTTGGTAATAATTGTTGGACAGTTTAATAATTTGGCCAGTCACTGAACATATGTGTTGTTCAGGAATCTTTGGTTAAAAGCCCAAAAACAATCCTATGGCAAACACAAGCAAAAAGAAAACTTAGACGTTCAGTCTTATGAAATGAATCATAAGATTGAAGAGAAAGCTAAAGAACCAGGTGTCAGAAAGGACAGGAATCAATGAAACTCCTGTCCTTTATGAAGTTCTTATCTTGTAAGTCACATTAAATGATGAATTATCTCAGGGATCATGATCAGGAAGTCATCGCCAACCTCATTTTCAGTCTTTTTTTGTCACTGGTTTTGAAATTCCAATTCCAAGAAGAAAGTCTAATGGGCCTAGCCAGCGTGGCACAACACCCACTGACCAGCGAGATGGTATTTTGATTATCAGTACGTGATGACCTTACCTATTGGGGCCAAGTTAAGTCCTATCACCCCAACAAGGTGCCAATGTTTTCTGGAAAGAAAAAACAACCCAAATCTCCATATGGCATTGTTGGTATTCCCCTCACAAGGTTGGAGAGTAGGTATTAACACTGTTTACAGATAAGGAGATGGACATTCAGTGTGTAAGTAGCTCATACCTGCTCACCAAATTAGTAAATGGTTGAAACAAGATTGAAACCCAGGTCCATTTGACTTTGACCTCTCTCCTCCTGCCTGCATAGCTGATTGTTTTTTGTATTTGTGGAAATTCGTAGTCTCCCATTTATTTGATCAATCACAATCAGTAAGTAGGTGTTTACTGAGGGCCAATGAGACCCAGCTTCATGATATGAAGGGAAAGTACTATGAACAAATTACTGAACAGTTGTTGCAGCTCCACGCAACCTGCATCCTAGTTGGAGAGACAGAGTTAACCATGAAGAAAGACTGAATGCCAAATTTTGTAATACATATAGCTAAAACTCAAGGAATGTGTATATTAAGCTACTAGTTACACTGAAAAAGGAGTTGGAGGAAAACAAGGCTGATGTAAATTAGCTTTATTAGGCAAGATTAGAGAAGTGAAACTTGAGGTAATTAATAAATGAGTTAAGTTTATATTTATGTAGTTCCTAGGGCTGTCATAACAAATTACAGAAAAATTATTCTCTCACCATTCTGGAGTCCAGAAATCTGAAATCAAGATGTGAAGGGCCATGCTCCCTCCAGAGGCTCTAGGGAAGATTGTGTCCCTGGCATCTTCCACATTCCGGCGGCGGTTAGTGCTCCTCGGCTGTGGCCCCTTCACGCCGGTCCCTGCCCGTGACGGACGTGGCTTTCTCCCCTGTGTGTGTCAAATCTCCCTTCGTCTCACTCCTATAATGGCTCTTATCCTTGGATTTTCAGACCACCCAGATAATCCAGGATCATTGCCTCATCTTAAAATCCTTAACATAAGTATATCTGCAAAGACCCCTTTTGCAAATAAGGTAACATTCCCACTTGCGGGAATTATGTATGAGCATATCATTTGGGGCCATTATTAACCTCCTACACACAATTTGGTGTACTTGATGGCTCTACCCTTAGCTCTGCATTTGTTCCTTGGGGAGACAGAGCCCACAGACTTAGAGAAAAATATAATATAGTAATTAAGTTCACAAACTCTGGAAGCAGAGAGTGTGTTTTTGTAATTCTGACACATACAAGCTGCATATAATTGGGTTATTCCTCACTTCCCAAAGCCTCAGTGTCTCATACGTCATAGTCCTCACAATGGTTATTGAATGTTCATTATGTGACATCACCTGTATGTACATTTCACACATCATACTTTATTTTAAGTCTTTTGAAGGAGGTGTTACAAATATCCCACCTTACTGTTGAGGAAGCTGAAGCCTTATTGATGTTAAGTAACATGCCCAGAGTCATAAGTTAGTAAATGGCCTCAAAACCATATCCTTGTACTGTAAATGTCTTAATATTCAGTTATAACAATGCTTGACTAGAACATAGCTGAAGGTGTGCACAAGTGCCTTGACACATGGTCATTACTGAAACTAGACTATAACGCCTTACCAAAGATTACATACAGATGTAAAACAAGCATATGGAAAGGCACTCCCTGTCTCATGTCCCCGGGGTCTTTGGCACACACAGTGCCCCTCAGAGCTGGTCTTCTTGGGAGCCTCGTGGTGTATCAGGTAGTCAGAGTTTGCAGGATAAGGGAGTTAGATGGTGAACATGTAAGAAAGTGGCAGGAGAAGAGAGAAGGCCAGCAGGAGACCCTCTGTCATACTTATTTTAGTTCTTTTACACGTGCATTGAGTACTTTCCACATTCCAGACTGTGCACTAAGTGTTTGCATACATTGTCTTTATAGTCTTTGCATAAATCTCTGAGGGTGGGGATGTTTAGCTGTCATTTTCTGCTTGGACCCAGGCCCTGGATTTCCAACAAATGAGCAGATGTCTCAAGAAAAAAGCAGTAGAGGATATGGGGCTCATTTTTTTTTTTTTTTTTTTTTGGTACTAGAGCAAGGTACAGGCTTTTATTTAGAGATAAAGTGAGAGAATAGAGCTCCTGGCTCATGCCAGGAGGGGACAAGAGAGTCCGTAGTGGTGCATTGTCTAGGGGGTTTTATAGACAGCTGAGGATTCTTCGAGAACATGGAAAAACTTAGGGGTGTGGACTTGTTAAGTGGTCCCTGAATATTTAGAATTAACACAAGTAACTTCCTCTGATAATTTCTCTCTGACATACCAGCATCTTGGTCTGGGAGCATATGAAACAAGGCCACCTGCTCAGCCCCCAAGGTGGGCCGAGGTATAGTTTGCTAAAGAGTAGGTTAAGAATTTCTAGGGTCTTAACTTCTTGGGTATTAAAATGCAATCATATCTTTAAAGCGGAATCCTTCCTGCCTTTAACTGTGTTGTTTATGCCTGGGCTTACTTGCTAAATTAGTTGCCCAGTTTGCAAAATCACTTCATCAGATCTGAAGGAGGAAAGACAGCACATAGGCCTGGGCCTTTTAGTATGCTAAAGAGAACCTTACACATGATTATAAATGGTTAGCATAATAAAACATGAGCTTCTCTTCTTTATCTGGGGAACTAACTGATTTCACTGAAGAATGATTCTAGAGCTCAATGTTTAACATTGAGTATTAGCAGGGGGGTAGTTACATTGGTCTGACTGCAAATACCTCGCCCTGCCCCCTCCGGAGGCCCTCACCCTTCTCTGACTACATCCACAGTCCCTGTCTCATTCCCCCCTCTACAGATAGAGACCCTAGCTGCTGCTAGGGAAAGGGGGCAATGACCTCTCTCGCTGCTTTATGCTGAGAGGAGGTGCAGTAAGGGGTGCAGCTAGGTCTCCATCAGTGGTCATTTGAGAGGGCCTCTGAAGATGGGCATTTCTTTTCCAGATTCTATTTCTATTTGCAGTTTTGTGGCTTCTAGGCAAGATAGAACAAATTGTGTTATTAGGTTAAGTAGCAATATCTGGAGTTGGATTTTCCATTCTGGAAGGACAAAGTTGAGATTAAGAATGCATGGTTGAATATGAGAACTAGAAATAGTAAAACTTTAATTGCAGTTATAGGAGAAAACTTAAACATCTAGAGAATCATAGCCAGATATTTTGAAGAAGCTAGAATTCTGGATCTAGTTTATGTCTCAATGACTAGTACTAGGATTTAGTATGGACAAAGCTGCATTATTGAAACAATACTTTTCTCCAAAATCACCCTCATTTTTATTAGAAGTAACCAGATTAATGTGGGGGCTCATTTTAATGTCTTTCTCTTTGCTTGAAGGACGTGCCCCTCAAGTCTGGACTGTCTTGGTTTTTCTCTGATGTCTGCAGTTAATTTGTTTTTTTTGTATTTTATCCTATTCTGTAATTGTTTTCTGGTAGAAAGGTGAGTTTGATACAAACAACTCCATTTTACAGAAAAAGGAACTGAGGCTCAGGTCATTACCCAAGGTGAAGCAGCTAGTAAGCCACAAAGCTCACATTGCAACCCAGAACACTGATTCCAGCGAGTACCTTCTGAACACATTGGTTTCACTGAACTCACTGGCCACTTGCAAATCTCAGAATATAGTGGGCATTCTATGTTCTAATTGGATATTTTTATGAAATAGGGAATAGTTGATTCAGTTCCCCCATAAGATGTAAATACCACTGCAAAATAAGATCTGATGTTTAAATGACCTTTCTTTCTTCAAACGATTATCTTTTTCTTACTTGTTCTATTTTTAAATTAGATCAGCATAAAAATAATGCATATTCACTCAACATAGTAACCTATACTTAGTGATAAACATTTGGCAATTCTTAAACAGACACAAGGAATTACTAGGACAACTGAAATAACATAAGCTTGCAACATGCCAAGAGGTCATATGCATTGAGAAATATTGGGAAAAACGAGTCTGTATTGTTTTCCCCCACTGTTGTTGGAGTAAACTCTGGATGAGCAATTTTTCCTATAAAGAACTGTGGTTTTTCTAGTGGTTTTTATGAATCTGGACAGCATATAATTGATGGTTTTTCAGTTATGAGGAGAATTAGTAGTATGTACCCAAACACACTTTATGAGGGTGAGAACATTTAAGCAGACTTAGTAGAAAATTAGGAAATCAGAAATACAATAAAGAGGGTAGAGGAAGAATTTGCCTTCTTAACATTTAATTTATGCACAGTTTGTAGCATGCTTTAGTTTTTTTATAAGACTTGATTTTTTTTTAGAGTAGTTTAGGTTCACCAAAAAAATCAAAAGGACAGAGATTTCCCTTAAACCCAGAGCTTCCACCAATGCATAGCCTCCCCCATTACCAACATCCTCCACCAAAAGGGTACATTTGTTACCCTTGTGTAACTTTTATTGACACATTATAATCATCCAAAATGCATAGTTTACGTTAATAACTCTTCATGTACGTTATATAGGTTTGGTTAAATGCATAATGACATGTAACCACCATTATAGCATCAAACAATGTTATTTTCATTGCCCTAAAAATCCTATGTTCCACCTATTCATCCTCCCTTCTCAACCTCTGGCAACCCCTGCTTGTTTTACTGTCATCATAGTTTTGTCTTTTCTAGAACATCGTATACTTGGATCAAGGATAATTTGTAGCAGGGCTCAGCCACATTAAACACTAGATTTGGGAGGAGGGTTAAGCAATCCACATGAATGCCTCTTAGAAGTTCTAAAACATGTTTGCAGTTTTTTTTACACTTCTGCATTTGAGAGAGAATTCCTTTCAATTTGGGCTACCCTAAGTGACTCACTTGTTCTAGCAAAATGTACCGCAAATGACACTGTGTAACTCCCAAAGCTAGGTCAGAAAAGGCTATAGTTTCCACATGGTTCTCTTGGAGCACTCACCTTTGGAACCCTGAAACAGTCTGTAGAAAAAGTCAGCCACCCTAAGGCCACCTGCTGTAAGGTAGCTGAAGCAAGAGAGTCCACTTGTAGGTGCCCCTCCTGACAGCCCCAGCTGTGGTCCCACTTGACAGCATCAGCCACCAGCAATGTGAATTACGATACCTCCTGATAATTCCAGCCCCAGTTGTCCAGTCACTCCTGGCCTTGAGTTTCTTCAACTGAGGCCCCAGAGATCGTGGAACCCTCTCTGAATTCCTGACCTTAGGAAGCTTGCAGTTAATAAAATGGTTGTTCTATGTCAAAAAGTTTTGGGGCAGTTCATTAAGGAACAATACCAATGGGAATGGTTGACAAACTCTCTTCCCTCCTGTTCCTAACTCTTGTTTTAGTGATAGGTTAGGTGCTTAGGGAAGTAATTAAATTATTAGCACATCAAAGGGGGATCAGTGTACTCTTAGCAGTAGATATTCAGTAAGGCCTTATTGAACTCCATAGATGCTATAGTGGATCATGGCTGACTTGGGACGTATCAAGTAAAAAGCAAGAGTTTAATATTTGGGCCACAATTTCCTTCTCTACCACATATACTTCTGATATTCTCAGGGCTGAAGAATCAGTGCAAATGACCCTTCCAGCTCTATTCTAAGGCATCTTTACTTACCCAATATTCCACTTACCATATCGTCATCAGGAATCAGTCCACACCAGTCTCTTCCAGCTTTCACAGCTACATGTTCTTCCACCTCAACCTACTATTCCTTGTCTTTCCATTTGTTTCTCTGTCTGTCCCCTCCTGCCTTCAGTTACGTTACTAGTCAGCCTAGACTTCATGGTTAATCATTGACACAGCTTGAATGCCAACTGTTGGACTCTTTTATTTCTAAAGCACCTGGTTTGCAAAATAGGACCCTAGATCAACCCACCATCTGCCTTCTCACCTCCTCCGACTGGGCTATAAAGAAAACTGCAGGAGAAGAATCACTATATTACATGAATTGGTGCCACTTTAAGTGTATGCTTTTTCAACTTCTCCCAAACCTTCATCTCAGCCAATGAGTCCATCATTTCACTATCCTTAGTCATGCTCCATTTCTTTCCCTCTGCAAATGTTCTAAAGTTCACTTCTTTCCTAAACCAAGCCATCGCACTCCCTTCCTTGGATGTCCTCACCTTCTACACCACCACTAAGATGCACAAATCCTCACTTTGATCTCCTTACTTAAAATTTCATGTCATCTGTATAACCCAGTGTCAGAGGAGGAAGTATTCTGTGTGCATGGATCAAGTTTACATTTATAATCTTATCCTATCTCCACTCATGTCCTTTGGTACTAGCTCTGTACCTGATTTCTTTTTTTTCTATATAATAAGCCATTTTAATTCTACTGGCTCTTGCCCCCTGTTCTCTAGCTTATCTTATCCCAAAAATAATTTCATAAACTTTCCCTTGATTCTGATCCTAATACATTCTTTTTCTCTCAGCAGTTCTTTTATTAAGATGTCACTGATATTCAATTTTATGAAGGTTTCACAGGAGCAGCATTGTGGTTACTACAATCACACCTATTAAGTGCCCCTGCCACCCCCTCGCAGTCACTGTCCATCAGTGTAGTAAGATGTATAGAGTCACTACTTCTCCGTGTTATACTGCCTTCTCCGTGACTCCCCTACATTATGTGTGTTAATCATAATGCCTTTTAATCCCCATCTCTCTCCCTCCCTACCCACCCTCACCCACCCCTTCCCTTTGGTAACCACTGTTCTCTTCTTGGAGTCTGTGAGTCTGCTGCTGTTCTGCTTCAGTTTTGCTTCGTTGTTATACTCCACAAATGAGGGAAATCATTTGGCACTTGTCTTTCTCTGCCTGCCTTATTTCCCTGAGAATAATACCCTCTAACTCCATCCATGTTGTTGCAAATGGTAGGATTTGTTTTCTTCTTATGGCTGAATAGTATTCCATTGTGTATATGTACCACCTCTTCTTTATCCATTCATCTACTGATGGACACTTAGGTTGCTTCCATATCTTGGCTATTATAAATAGTGCTGCGATAATCATAGGGGTGCATATGTCTTTTTGAATCTGGGATCTTGTTTTCTTTGGGTAAATTCCTAGGAGAGGAATTCCTGTGTAAAATGGTATTCTATTTTTAGTTTTTTGAGGAACCTCCAGGTTGCTTTCCACAATGGCTGAACTACTTTACAGTCCCACCAACAATGTTGTGCCCCTTTCTCCACATCCTCATCAGCATTTGTTGTTTCTTGTCTTTTGGATGTTGACCACCCAACTGGTGTGAGGTGATATCTCATAGTGGTTTTAATTTGCACTTCCCTGATAATTAGCGATGTATAGCATTTTTTCATGTGTCTGTTAGCCATCTGAATTTCTTCTTTGGAGAAGTGTCTGTTCAAAACTTCTGCCCATTTTTTAATTGGCTTATTTGCTTTTTGGGTGTTGAGGCATGTGAGCTCTTTATATATTATGAATGTTAACCCCTTGTCGAATAGTTGCTTACAAATATATTCTCCCATACTGCAGGATGCCTTTTTGTTCTAGTGATGGTGTCCTTTGCTGTACAGAAGCTTTCTAGTTTGATGTAGTACCATTTGTTCCTTTTTGCTTTTTTTCCATTGCCCTCAGGATATGTGTTCAGGAAAAACTTGCTCATGTTTATGAGCATTCTTTGCCTATGTTTTCTTCTAAGAGTTTTATGGCTTCATGACTTACATTTAGGTCTTTGATCTATTTTGAGTTTACTTTTGTGTATGGAGTAAGACAGTAATCCCGTTTCATTCAGTTTTGCCAATACCAATTGTTGAAGAGGCTGTAATTTCCCCAGTGTATATCCATTGCTCCTTTATCATATATTAATTGATCATATATGCTTGGGTTTGTATCTGGGCTCTCTATTCTGTTCCATTGATCTATGGATCTGTTCTTGTGTCAGTCTCAAAGTTTCTCGGTTACTGTTTCTTTGTAGTAGAATTTGAAGTTGGGAAGCATAATCCTTCCTACTTTATTCTTTCTTCTCAGGATTGCTTTGGCTATTCAGTGTCTTTTGATCCTATAACTTTCCATTCCCTGTAGATTAAGCCTCCTAAGAATGTCTTCTAACATCACTATCTCTGTTTCACTTACCATTCATTCCTCCACATTCATTCATTCCCATTCATTTACCCCATCTTAAAATCTGAACAAACTTCTGTTTACCATATTTGCTCTGCAAACATGTCCAGTTTCTTTAAGCCCATTTATATAAACATTCCTTGAAAGGGTTGTTTCCAGTGAGATTCTCATCACCACCATTCCAGTGAAACCTTTTTTGTCAGGTTCGCTAATTACTTCCATATTGTAAAATCCAGTTGTCAATTTTCAAACCACAGCCTGATGTCTTGATAGCATCTTACATATTGAAAATCAGTCCTTCCCTCCTTCTACATATATATAGTCAGCTTATAGACCTCCATGTTTTCTTGGTTTTCCTCCTTTCTGAGTCTTCATTCTGGCTTAGTAGTCCTCCTCTCATCTATTCTTGCCGTGTTATTGATCTCAGCTAGTCTCATGGCTTAAGTACCTTCAATAGCCTATGACTCCCAAGTTTATAGCTCCAGGCTTGGTCTGTCTCACAAACACCAGACTCATATTCCAACCACCCTCCTGAAATGTCCTTTTGAATATCTGGGTTTATCTCAATCTTAATGTATCCAAAACAGAATTCTGTACTTCCCCCTAAAATCTGCCCCTCCCTGTAGCCTTTTCCATCTCAGATGATGGTCATTCCATTTTCCAAGTTTCTTTGGCTAAAACAACTCGAATCCTTGACTGTTATCTTTCTGTTACACCTGCATATAATTTACAAGGTGATCCTATTGGCTCTACCTTTAAAATATGTTAACAATTCAATCAATTCTTAATTCCTCCATTCTTACTACCCTAGTTGGAGCCAGCATTACCTCCTGCCTTAATCGGGTTCTCACTGGTAACCCTGTGTCTGCTTTGGCCTGCCCTATAGCTTCTTGTTTCATTCCTGTGCTTCAAACTCTGCCCTGGCATCCCAGTTCACTCAGATTGAAAGCCAGAGATAAGACAATGGCCTGTAAGCATCTACATGACCCTCTACTGTCACTTCTTTTACCTTATTTCTCTCAGTCCTCCACTTTCCCACTCTATCCCAAGTGCACTGACCTTGTAGTCCCTCACACTTTTTTGGCATTTTCCAGGGGCTTTGTATGGTATGTTTCTTAGGCCTGGAATAGCCTTCTCTCAGATACTCACATGGCTAACTCTTTAAATTCTTTAGGTCTTTATTCAGTGTTCACCTCCTTAATGTGGCCTCATCTGACTATGTTATTAAAAAGATTCTCTACTCTCTTGACATTTCTGGCTTATTTTATAGGCTCTTATGTTTTCCCCTCAAGTGTTGGAGTATCTGAGGACTTCATTCTTGCCCTATTTCTTTTTCCTCTCTTCATGCAGTTTCCTGATGCCTCCCAGATACACATCTCTAGCCTGAACTTATTTCCTGTGTTTTATTTATATGCTAAGCATATGAAAAGATCTTTAAGGAGAAGTTTGAATTAAATATCCTTCTATCTTCTCTTTCTCTTTCATCTCTATTTTCTACTGCTAGACCACTAATATCTATGATTCCTCCCTCCAATCAATTTGTATCTAGCTTATCTAGCTGAAGTCATCCTTCATAATACAGAGAGCCTCTCCTGAGAAGCACTTGAGGCTGTGCATATCAAATGGGAGATCCTTATCCTTATGGATATGTGGTAATATTGGAGCTACAAAGAGCCAGAGCATGACCTTGACACATACTCATACAGCATAAGTTATTCTCAGGTGCTGGTGAAAAAGAAGTCATTAAAATAGTATTTCTATATTAAAACAGACATAGCAGGTGAATATTGTGCCCAACAATCCTCTGAAAGAAAATATTATAATCTGAGGAGTACTTCTCTGTAGAATTAAGAATAATGGAAGAATAATGGGCTTGTGCTGTTATCCCAGCTGGGGTAATGTGCACAGTAACTTGGGATTGCTATAGAATAGTACACCATGGAAACAACATGAATAAATCTCCATGGTGAAAGAATTTTAGGTGCCACAATTAGAAATGGAAGAGAAAAATTTAGAGTTTTTTCCACAAAATTTAGGACCCAATTCTTCCTCTGGGCTTATATGATTGGCACCTAAAAATAAACAGCAATAAAATAGTTTAGGAATAATCCTAGAGCCCCCTTTCTCTTTCTCTTGTACTCTCTGCTATACTCTCATCCAACTCCATGTCTTTGGTGTCTTTTCCCTGTCCTCTCCTGTCTACCCCCATTGCTGCAGTTTGCACCCAAGTTTCTTGGATTTTCCCTGAAACACTGCAATCATCTCCAACCTCTTTTCTCCTTTTCCAGCATCATCTACTCTAATTTATTCTCCACCTTGACCCAAAATAGCTTTTATAAAATGTCAATCTGACCATGTCGCAGTTCCTTGAAAGATCTCTCTACGTACAGCATAGATGCAGTCATCAGTGTCACATACGTTTGCTCCATGATCTCGTCTCTGCTGTCTCCTTCACATCTTCGACCTCAGCCACAGTGCTCTGCTTCATCCATCTGTTTTGCGGCCGGGCTTCTTCTCATTTGCTTCACTATTCACATCCTACTCATGCTGTCTAGAGGGTCCTTTCTTCCTCAGTCCTGTCATTTCACTCTTACTTTTCAGGGCTCATATCAAGCATCCCCCTTTTGTGGCATTAACGTCCCAACTGACTTGCTTTGTACCCTGACAGAATCGCATGTGTATCTTTATTATAGTAAATATTGCTCAATTCTATGGTATGTGATTTTATTTGTGCTCTCCTGGACTAGAGCTATCTGAATTTAGGAGCTACAGTTTTCAACTCTGTACAGGTAGAGCTTAGTGCTGTAATAGCCTAATAAATGCAGAGGCCATATACAAAGGCAGGAAGGTGGGAAGGAATAAAGGAAAAAAAGAAAAGAAGGAAGAAAAAGATGTCGGAAGGGGGAAAGGAAGGAGTGAACAAAGGTAAAGAAGAGTGAGGAAAGAACAGGGAAAAGTTTTATTATAGAGATAATCATGAGAGTTAAATAACTGTGTTCTCTGATCTGAGCTTTTCTGCAGATAATTCAGGCTCCTGTCACTTTACTACTGTGGCATATGGATTTTTATCTGGATAATAGAGATGCTGCAAGGAATTCTTTGGCTTCGGTAGTTGTGGTCATTTCTTTCTAAACACGTAGGAGAGGAATGTCAACTGCTACACTGTTTGAAGTCCCTGGTGAGGGGATGCTGGATTCCACAGTGGCAATTTGGGGGCCACAAAGAATTGTTTGCTGAACTTGATGTTCTAGTTGGCAAGTTTCACACGTACTCTACTCCCACATAATTGGAATTATGATCACATCATACCACTAGCCCTGCCATTATTACAGAGGGCTTTTTTCATGGTAAGAAGGCATGGGTAGCTTCCTTACAATTATAATTTGGGCTAGTTTCCCTTTTGCTTAGGCTCAAAGTAATAGTGACATGTTTGAGAAGTTTATTTCACTTAGTTTTTTTCTAGGTTTGATATTACTAGCTTCACATCTGCTTAAAGGAGAAACATTGGTTCCCCACTTTCAGCTTCTTGCTGTGGGAAATTCAGTCGACTTATAATCATTTCATTATCAGAAATATCTTAGTGATATGAAACATGGAGAGGTAACACTATTTATTCTATTTAGAGTAAGAAAACTTAAAGAAATTCTGAACATTGCCTGGTTCAAGTCCTAATATTACTTTTAAGGGATCCAGAAAGCAGAGCAGTTCAGTGACCTGCCTGTAGACACACATTACTTAGCAGAGGAGCTGAGATTAAGTTTCCCAAATTTTTGCTCTTTTCAGCTCTTTGTGTTATAGCCAAAGCTTGTTTAAAACACTCAGTGTTTTCTTTTCTTCCCAAAATAAGAATATTCCTTTATAATCCAGTGATGAAAATAATGCATGCCCATTGTAGAGAGATGTGAACACACCTAATGAATGACGATTGAAAGAATGAAGCCACTTTTGAAGATGGGTTCCAGTGATGTGATACAGGGTTCCATCCTTAGCCTTGTTCTGTTTGACATCACTGGCATTATCTTGGATGAAAGCATGGAAGGTGTGCTTATCAAATATGTACAAGATATTAACCTGAGAAAGGGAGGCAATGCTATGGTTTGCTCTAAATGAGAAGTCAATCAATAGGTAATGAGTAGCTACGATGAGCCAGGTATAAATTAATCTCCAAAACAGCCCTATAAGGTAGGTATCCTGTATCAGTCATACTCCAGTCAGGAACCAGAACCAGAAAATTACATTAGGTATTTTGATGGGAAGAATATTGGGAATTGGGAGTCTGCAACAGCAAAAAAGGAAACTCTGAGGTCACATAAGAAGCAGCTTCCATCCCTGGCTAGGAGAAAAAGGGAAGAAGTTGGAGTTTTCAGAACCTAGAAACTCAAATGCGAGGCCTTGCAGAGCCAGGATCTCCATCTCTGGGGAGAGGAAGCTAACTGGTTGGTACCACTTGTACTCAGGAGCTCACAAGAGTCCCTGTGGAGCTAAGGACTCTGGCCTCTGGGGAGGGGTACCCCCTGGCTGATGTTGATTCCTCAAGGGCTTGGAGGAGAGGCCTCACAGAGTTGGGGCTGCTGCTGTTGAGAGAAGGGTTGAATGGGACGGCAAGCTCAAGGAGGAGGCGCTCTCCCCTCTCCCCCCCTCCAGCTCCCCCTAGTGTCCCCTACTGATAAATCCTGTATGAGCCCAACAAGCAAAGGAAAAGGAAGCTTTCACAGTCTCATCTGCACAACACAGCATAAAATGTAGAAGGGAAAGGCGTTGTTGTTCACTTGGACTTTCAACACATTTTGGTGCCTACTGTGGGCCAGGAATCACCCTTGGCCCTATACTACAACGTCAGTTTCCCATCTGTGAAATGGGAATAATCATGCCTGCCTCAGAGAGAGAAAGATTAAATGATAGAAAATATTTGAGGGCTTTGCATGGTGCCTGATAACTATTTCTACTGCAGCACAATGAAATGCATCAAGTCCTTGATGTTCATCAAATATTGCTGATACTCAAGATACAGTAGACCTCTATTTAATTCCACCATGATGTTTAAATGCTGTAATTCTGAATTTCACTAAATGGAGAATTCACTCCAGTCTCTGTGCCTCCATCTCTCCACATTGCTAACATCTTGCTATTTCACACATTTAATGCTGGCTTTCAGAGGCTTTTGAGAATTGAGGATCTGCTCTAGAAAGTAATTCCATACTTTGTCTCTTCCCTCTCAGGAAACTATTTCCATATTTGAACAGTGTTGGTTATCAATTTTTAAAATTCCTTCTTACTCCATGTATATCCTTTTCAACCAGTGGAAAATTAAGGAATTGCTCCTACTCTCTTCAGTAGAATAAACCAAAATCCATTGAGTAAAAATCCTGTCAGCATTGTTTTTTGTAAATTTAGAGGTAACAAAGAACTTTAGCATTTTACAGTGTGTTTAAACATGAATTTTACGTGATTAGATTTGAGTGTGGTAATAGCTCTAGGAATATTTTTAGAAGTATACTCTTTAAATCTTTGCCATATTGTCAATTAATATTTAAATGCTGTCTTGCCAATGGGTTTCAGCCCCGGGCAAGTTTGCTATGGATTCAGTGTGACCAAAGAAATTGATAGCAAAACGTTCTTTGGGGTGAAAGGGTTTATTACCCGGCTTGTTCTCCCGGCAGTAGGTGGAGCACTGGCATCTCTGCCTCCACCCAGAGCACTGGGCCGAGCCCTCTATTTTAGCGCAATAATAGCTTCTTGCCTAAAGGTGTGGAAGCGGTAGCCTAGCAACAGGCCAGTTACATCATCTGGTGGTTTAAGTTCAGTGAGGATCCTGGCCGTAGGAACCCCAACTTCACCACAATACCCTGTGGCCCAAATATGTCATTCCTACATTGATTTATTTGGGAGCTGATCTCTAAATTCTTGGCCACTGAAATCATGCTAATAAAGGACTGTATTGAAATGTTCTGTTCTTGTATTTTTGAGAATTTTTGTTAGTTATTTTTATTTAGGAAACATTTTCTAGAGCAATGAACCATAGAATAATCAGGTGACCTGTAGTTTTAATGAAAAATAAAATGCTTCCAGATGGTGTTGGACACATGGAAAAAGATGTGTTATTCAGCCTAACCCAGAATGTTCTTAAAAAGCCAGTTCTGGTTTTTGTAAGGCAGTGTTTCCATAGTTGCTACCTGTTCCAAGCATAAGGGGGACAGGCTTATAGGGTATGAAGTGGCTAAGTATTGGGAACAGCTGGGACTAACTAGACACTATTAACAAAACAGATTTAGCAGATCTGTGTGAGAAGAATCCTGCTGTTAAAATAGGCTAACCAGTTCATAGATCAAATTGGGGGAAAGCAGGTGCAAACCTTGGTTTTGAGAGGTTTATGCCACAATGGGTCTCTATTTACCTTACAGAGGTGTCCACAATCTTGAGCCATTTCTTGAGTACCTGAAGCCATCTTGCTTCTGGAACTCTACTGGCCACAATATGCAAAAGTAACTTTTTAAGAAACAAAATGAAACTCTCATTATCAGGGATTGAAGAAATAGGTAAATCAAAAGGTGCAAAATTCTCCAATTGTACATTAAGTCTTGTGCCTTTAGGTCAGTTGACCTGTTCCCATTCCTTAAAGCCCACACCCAGTTCAAGAGCGAACCCATGCACACTTGACTTTTTCCTCATAGTCTGTATGCTAATAGTTTGCTGCCTTCCAACTGTCCCAATTTACTCTGATTCCAGAAGTTTCTGACTTTTTCAATGCCTGTTCTAAAATATATATTTTTTCAATCACAAGATATTCATGGCAAGTATTGGTAGCAAGATGAACATACCTTATGCTTTTGTAACATTACAATACTTGGATTGCAGGACTCCTGGAATTCAGGGTACTATCTATAGAGATAGGATAAGAATGAGAGAAAAAGACTGAAGTTGAACGTATTGAAAGAGATTATTGAATAAGAGGATGGCAAATGCTCAAATCAAAGTTGGCAAACACTTAAATTTTTCCAGAGCTCTCTATCAATAGGATTCTTTTTGGCCATAGCCCTGATTCGGGGTCTGTTGGAATAGATGACATCTGTGGGCAGAAAGCACTGCCATGTGCCCCAATCAGCTAGAGATGGTCTGAGATTCTTTGGGCAAGATCAGCCAAAATGCTTTGAAAAATACATGAGAGAAATGGAAAACAGTTTAACTATCCTTCTGTTAACTCTGGTAGAGGTTGCTTGTTACCCCTGTACACTGCGTTACACCCCAAACACCTCATACTTCCTATAGACTGTTTGGGGAAGAGAGTTTTTGGGTCTAATCATGCCACAGAGAGCTTTTCCACTCTCACCTGGCTACCTACCACTAACCACTTGATCTCTGGATTGATGTGCATTGTGGAAAACTCCAAAAGTACTTTTTCTTAATATGCTACTTTACCAGCATGGTGGCCCTGGTAAGGGAAGTGTGGGGATGGCTGCATGACTGTCAGTGGAAGTGGTTAACAGTGAAGGTTCAGGTTCAAATTCCAGCTCAGCTCTTACTAGCTATGTAACCATGGTCAAAGCATGCAGTCTCTTTGGCCCTTAGTTCCCACAGGAAAAAACATGGACATCATAAAAGCACTTACCTTCTATGTTTGTTGTGAGAAATATGTTGTATGTATTTACGTATGCTTAGGTAACGTACATCATAGATGAGTACAGTGATCAGCACAGCGTGAGCACCTGGTAAGTTTTAGGTATTAGAACTTGCTGACCTGTTCTGTGTGTGGACAGAGCTTGTGAAGCACGTCTGATATGTGTGATCGACTTGCTTATGAATTTGAGGATGGCGTAAGAACTTCACAAAATAGAAAAAATTTAAATGTCAGTATTATATTATCATCTCTTCCAAAGTGCAAGTCCCATTCCTCATGTAGTCATGCAGGCCATCATTGCCCCAGGCCTACTCATCTCAAACTTCAAACTCCTCTGTCTCCGAGTGTCAAATCAGTGATCCCAAGTTCTCTCTTTTTCTACCTCTCTCTCCACTTAAAATGCAGAGAAAACAAGAGAACAATAACAGAATATCTCCATGCAAGTAAAACTCCAGTTTGGTTTATTAGGTGGATAAGTTTAGCTTCTACACTTCCCAACTCCATGTTAGGTTTCCATAATCTAAAAGCACATTGATGAATTTTCCCAAACCTAACAGGACTTTACTACCCTCAGAAAATGCTGTAATTATCCTAAATGAAAGAAACTGGCAGTTTTTATGATACCTATCATTGATCTTTCATCTCCTTAGAAACTGGAAAATATAAGAAAGAAAAAGAATTTTAAAAATATTAAAATCATCCTTCAAACCTTAGAACACTATTCGTATTTTCCTGGCCTTGAGAGATTACTATGAGCTTTGGAGTTTGAGAGGCCAGAAATTGAAAAACTGGCTCAGTTATTTATGAGTTATGTGTTGTGGAGAAAAATCCTTTCCTCTTACCCTGCCTCAGTTTCTACTTCTGGGGATAGTAATTCTGACTTCACTGGCTTGTTTTGATAACCAAACAATATAAAATGTGTAATTCTCATGCAGTAGATACTCATAATATTCCTTTCCCTCTAAAAGGGAGAATTGGTTTTATTTTCTGCCCTTCAAATCTACATGTTCATGAGATCATATTTGGGTGTGTCTCAAATTTAAATTACATTTATACTCGGTGTGATTGAACCCAGTTGACATAATGACGGTTTGTTGTGTTAAAAACATATTAAAAAGAGAAACACTTCAGGGGATCAGACCCAAGATTCATCTAAATAACACTTCTGAATATTTGGATATTCAAGAGCATTCTCATTCTCCTTAAAACTCTTTCTGGGTGGTTTCCTTTACTTTGACCTCAGTAAAGTTTAGGAGAAATGTCCCATAATATAGATCATGATCATTAACTGGAGTATTCGGTAGAAATTCCATTCTATACCTTTAATTTACCTCTCTTAATATTCAAAATTTTATTTAATTCTAGTTATGTGGCATGTAGCAAAAGTCCTGGGAATCATAAGTGGTTATTGAATGGATTAATTTTATTTAGATACTTCCACAGAACCCCTTCAGTATTAGAACACAGTGGAGAAGAAATGGAGCTCTTGGCAAAAGGAGAACTGAGTTGGCATCCCTCCTCTACTGCTCACTGGCTGTTGAACAAAACCATTTTTGTGGCTTTTCCACGTATTACTTTTTGTGACTATCAACTGGAGGGAATACTAGTGCCTACTTTTCAGGGTTGTTAGGATTATGTGAGCTATGCATGAGGCAGAGAGCTTTGGGATGTTAAGTTTGTCTCCTCCTCCTCCTCCTCTTCCTTCTTTTTCAGTCATCTTTCCAAATAGAAGGGCCGTGTTATATCTTTTGGCCCATACAATGGGCTCTTTATGTTGCTGATCATTTAAGTTCTGATGATTTCTTTCTTGAAGGAAGTGTGTCTGGCCTCCGTGTGGTATTCCAGAAGAAGTAATAGGGTGAGAGAATTTTATGCAATGGGTAGATAATTTCTTGTGCTCTATTATGATCAGCTTCTCTGTTAGAATGTATAATCTTGCCATTCCTTTAAGGAGGGTATCCTGTCACGTTGCTTTGATTTTAATGAGATCTGTCCTGAAGGTAGACCCTTTTGAGGGTTGTTTTATGAAACACCAACCCCAGCTGTTTTATATTCTGCAGGTGCTATGTAAATGTCAAATATTAATGTTTTACTATCTAGTAAAAGAGATGAAATAAGATTTCTTTGCTGCTTGTTTCATAGGCTGCAAATAAGACTGGGTCATTGTCCTTTTGGTTATTCAGCTGCAAAGTCTCTTGCTTTAAAAAAGCACAGTGAAAATAACTGGCAGGAATTATATTGTATTAATGCCAAGAGTTCACACAGTTAACTTTTAGGTACCAGGACCTGTACTAAAGCCTCTATGGATTGTATCTTCTCATCATCACAAAACCCTATGGGATGAATAGGAGTATTAACTTCATGTTGAGAAAAAGAAACTCTCAGTTTAAAACATAAAAGGACTTGGTCGGTAGTATAAGCCAGTGGGTGTCTAAGTGGAGATGTGAGTCCACATCAGTTTGATACCAATATCTATCCAGTGCTGCCTAACCCGAGATCATTTTTCTACTTAGTCAAATTTAAGACCAAGAGAATTCCATAAAGTAAATTGTAAGATATTGTGATAATGGAAAAAAGGGACAGGGCATGTCTTGTAGGATGACAAGTGTATTTATGAAGATGTTGGCTCTTGGTGAGAGACAGAGTATGGCAGGGTCGCCTATGCAAAGGGGACAATTCAGACAACTGAGTGGGGGCAAGATAATTAAACTGACAGCAAATTATCCAGTATGGCTAGAGTAAGGACTTGAAGTACAGATATCTACAGAAGTTTGATAGGAAATGAAAGGGAATAAGGCTGGTACATGCACAGTCATAGGAAATGATGGAGTCTTCAGGGAACTGGAGATGGTCTGACTTTCCAAAGGGGGCCCCTGCTGCTTGGTGATACTTGCAAATATCATCACACAAGAATGAAGACTCAGTGTTACCAGACATTCTGAATTTTTTAAGGACAGAAATCCAGATGTTCATGTGCTGTCTTCTGGTTTTTAAATGTTGACAACTTAAACGACACTGAGTAGTACTAAGTAAATCAAAATACTTGAGAAACAGCTCAGTCTATAGACTGTCTATTGCTTTCCGAACTTAAGTACAACAAACTGAAAAGTCACTTGGGTCCAGATGGTGGAAGACACTGAATGCCAACCAAAAGACTTTTCTTAAATTGTGAGACAAAGAGAAGCAGCAGTTTAAGGCTTTTGAATAGAAGAGTGGATGGGGGGTGTTGCGTCAGAGAATGATTAATTTGGCAGTAGTCTACTGTGGATGAAACAGCAGGCAGGATAGCCAAGATGGCAGCAATTACATGCATTTGGGGAGCTGAATGTGAGCAAAACACAAATAATGGTGATTTTCACAAATAACACATCTATCACTAGTATCAGCTATTTAATTCTGTGTTTCAGAGTAAACAGAAAACCAAACCAAAACAAAAAGCACTTCTGTAAGAACAGGGGTATCCCACTTTGAGAGGTTCTTCCTAATCTTAATCAAATACTGGCTTATCAAAGGTCTTAGGATTCATTTCCTGCCTGCACATCTTCCCTTGGCCTGATGTGCTTTCACAGTTAGACCCTGCTCTGAAAGCCACATCCAGGCCTTGTTACCCGGGCCTGACTGAAAATCACTAAGGGAGAGGTCCATGCTCTCCATGTAGAACTTGCTATGAAAAACGGAGATACAAGAAAGACGAAAAAGCTGCGCACACCAAATTACCTCACACAAAGACAATGGGATGAGATTTTAAAATCATACCCAGAAAATTTAAGCCTTTCTTTAAAGTGGAACATGTCAGACTCATTTATAAAATTATATATTTCATCAAGTGACTGTATCGTGCCAGGCACTGTGAAAAATATGAATAAGATAGAGACCCTGCCTCACAGGGAGCATACAGTTTAATTATCTGATTGTTTTTTTGGTGACATTATGATGTGGGAATAAAGTACTATGATGCAAAGGAAGAAGTGATACATTTAAAAATTGAATCTAGATGAAATCCCGTTCCTGTGCCTTTGAGTGGAGGGACAGATTAAATATGTAGAGGAGAATTTAGGGAAAGCTTTAAGTAAGAAGAGATTATTTAACATGGACTTTGAAAGATAAGTAGGATTTAGACATTATGGGAAGATGAGGGTAACAGCATTCCCAGTAGGAGAAGCACAAGCGTGAGGCCCAAGGAGGGCATGTCTGGGGAATGTTCAGCTTGTCAGGAACACAGGCTAAGAGATGAGTAGTACTGGGATATAAGGTTGGAAAGATGGGTTGTGTCTCTAAAGTCTAGTCAAGGTTTTTTATTTTGTAGGCTTGGGGAACTCTTAAATTACTCATTCAGAAAGGTGATATTCCAGAAGCTGAACTCTTAGAGTATTAGCCCCTTACTCACTCTAACCTTGTTTCCCAAAATGTGGGATACATCTTTGGTGGTGTATGAGATGATCTCCGGTGGTTCGTGAACGAACATTTATTTAATAGACCCAGATATATTTTAATATGTTAAATTCAGAGGTACCAGGGTATTTATACATAAAAATAAGAGTAAGAAAGAATAGGAGGCCAACAATCGGGATGTCTAGGTCATAGAGGTTTGGGAATGTGGAGAAATGCAACCTCCCTGTCTCAGAATCATTCACATTTATGTCTCTTTACCTGAAGAAGTAATTTCTTTGTTGCAAGGAACCACTGCTTCTCTCTTTGCAGAAAAATGTAAGACTTTCCCTCATTTCCCATCTCATATTTCTGCTGGACCTTCAATAAGAATCCCAATTTCTATTACAGATGGTCCCTGATTTATGATGGTTCAACTGAGGATTTTTTGGCTTTACGATGGTGCAAAAGCTATGTGCATTCAGTAGAAAATGTGCTTCGAATTTTGAATTTTAATCTTTTCCCAGGCTAGCAATTTGTGGTATGGTCCTCTGTCATGATGCTGGGCAGCAGCAGGGGGATGCAGCCCCCAGTCAGCCACGTGATTACATAGGTCAAGAACAGATACACTTACAACCATTCTGTACCATATGACCATTCTGTTTTTTACTTTCAGGACAGTATCCAATATATCACATGAGATATTCAACACTTTATTATAAAATAGGCTTTGTGTTAGATGATTTTGCCCCATTGTAAGCTAATGTAAGTGTTCTGAGCTCATTTAATGTAGACTAGAATGAGCAATGATGTTTGGTAGGTTAGGTGTATGAGATGCATTTTCAAGTTAAGATATTTTCAACTAACAATGGGTTTATCAGGACGTAACCCCATCCCAAGTTGAAGAGATATTTATTTATAAAGTTTCAAGCTAGGTGCTGGGGTAAGCAGAACCTGGCATGCCCTCATGGAACTTCTAGTCCACTGGGATTAATATGCATTAAACAAAGAAATGGAAAAGACATGTTAATTTGACTCTCAGAGTGAGGCATACAAAAGAAGATGGTCCAGTGATTTTATATACAGGAAAATTTGTGTTAGTCACAGAGACAGGGAAATTTTTCCTGAGAAAGGGACCTTGAGCTGAGGTCAAAACCTGAGGGTGGAACAGAAATGTGGGAAGGAGGCCCTTAAGAGCCTTACTTGTAGGGAAAACAGCCAGTGAAGAGCCAGGATAATCACAATACTATGAAAAACTGCGGCTGGAGTTCCTGGAACAAGCAGGAGTGTGTTGAGAATGCTAAGGAGGTGGATCGGTAGGACATGCCCTCACAGGTTTTAAAGACTATGTTAAGGAATTTTTTGGTGCTAATTTTAAAAATTAATTGTAATTTTAAAAATTTAGTAGCAATGTTTTGTTTACTGTATGGTTTACTTCTACTTTTGGCTTTCTCTTTATAAGGAAAAAGTCATTTTAAACGAATTAATGACATTAAAATGATGAACTATTTAAATAAAAATGTAGTTTCACACACTTCCTGCAGGTGGCCTATGAATGACTGATATTTGGGAAACATGAAACTGTGGCTTAACTGTCTTGTCAAATGATGACATGTCACAACTGCAGTACCCGAAGTCTGGAGAATGTCTCGCCAGGCCAGTCCTCATATCAGAGGCTGTTTATTCTAGCTGAACTCTGTCACAGTCTCTTCCAAACAATGTTATCTGCCCTTTGTCAAAATGAACTCATATTAAACCTTTATGTTCCAAGTACAATGGCCTATTTTGTTTCAGGCACAATGGCCAATCTTCACCATGGTCGGTTATCAGTATCTCAGTTCTTCTAGAACGTGAACTTTATCCATTGTTATGTGGAACAAGATATGTGATCAGGGACCAGAACAACAGTGATCCAAACATCATCATACAGATAGCAATTATAGTTCATAACTAAGAAATTCTGATGTTTACACTGGCAGCTGAGAAACTTCCTCTGAAGACATGAATTTGCCATGAAGAAGAATTTTATGAAAACTATTGCTTTTTAATGTGTGGAATCATACAGCTTGAGAAAAACAAGGTTTGTCCAGTCTCAGCTCACTTAATTTACAAATGAAACACCTGAGACTCAGAGAAATGACTTGCCCAGAGTCATTTCTGGGCAAAATCATTTAACACAAAGCCTATTTTATAATAAAGTGTTGAATATCTCATGTGATGTATTAGATAGCTCAGGTCCTGCCTGAATCAGCCTTCCATTTCAAACCATATCAGGCAAAGAGAGTCTAGCAGAACCTGTATTCTGGGAAGACATGTATGGAGTCAGCATCGCCAGCCTTGCCCCGCTCACTGAATCCTGTGCTCCATAACACATGCACAGCCATGGTCTCTGGCCCATGCTTCAAAAGGCTGAAACACTGGGACAACTTCCTGGCTCCAGAAGAAGTGAATGAAAACAAAGGCATACAGTAGTTAAACGTTTACTTCTTTTCTGGAATCCCATGCACATTTGGCCATCTCCACTATCTAGCCACTGCCATTCAAGCCAGACTTCATCTAGAAAAAGGGTGACCTGTAGAAAAGCCGTCTGGCTCTACTTATTAATTATGGAGAGCTCCATTAAGAAGTCATATTCAGCTTTGAGAAGAAACCTCATTTGATTCCCAAGATGCTAATGATGTGGTCATTTAGGCCAAAAAGCAAAATATGTTTCTTATTTTAAAAAGCACAGAAGAGAGAGTCCTTTGAGATTTTTTCCTCTATAAAGTATTTAGATTACTTATCACTTGAATTATGATGCAGACACAACCAAACTCCTGTGGCAGGAAGAGATGAGCAATTGGTTTTTCCCAGGAGCAGTCTTTTGTCCTGGAGCAGAGAGAGAACACTAGCTTAATCACAGTATCAATTATTTAATTCTTCTATTTTAGGCATCTTTTTCTTAAACAGGAAATATCTAGAGCATAATGCCCTCCAATATAGTATGTAACCAGGAAAAGGCACACTGGTAATGTGTGATAATAAAAAAGAAACATCTCTTTGTAACAACATGAAGTGAGATTAATGAAGCAGATGATAAGTCATATTTACAAAGGATTCTTTGTCTAATGGAAGAAATCACATTTTCACTTAATTCATAAGCTCTCCTAGTGTGTTAAAAAGAGTCTTAGTATTCTAAATCTCCATTTACAGACAACCGTGCATTCAATAAGACTGAGCAACAAGGAGATTTCTGTGCTTTTCTGTTGGATGAAAGCAACTGCATTTTCCCCAGGCCTCTTCACTTCACCATATTTGAGGGCCAGTCTGTAGAAGTCATCTGCCTTTTGGGCAGACTAAACCAAGGAGGAGACTTGCCTGCCTCCCAAACCTACTACCTTTTCTTCCTGACTCCTTTGAGGAAGTCAATACACATTTCATGATATGATTTTGTCTGTGTTCTTGGTAATAACTGCTCAAAGGGAAAAGGCATTAAGGTTAGATGAGCAGCTGACATTTTGGAAGATCATTTCTTTGAGCTTCTTTGCATCCAGAAGGTTGGTGCCATTATCGAGGGTTCCAGTGATGAACTTGGGGCTTTGGCAACAAGCACACCTGGATCAGGGGGTCCAAATTCTGATTTCCCCACTTATTAGCTGTGTTATCATGGGTAACATACTTAACATCTCTGAGCCTCTGCGTTTTTCATTCATAAAATCATATAATTGCTTCTCTGCAGCATTTTCCTGAAATTTAAATAGGATTAAACAATGAAAGAATAGCTAGTAAGTTTGGAACATAAATAATAGTTGTGTAACAATTGATAGTAACTGTTTCAATTAAAAATATTTCTGAAATTCCAAGTTTGTCATTCCTGATAACAATAATTTAGTTTTGTATTCTCAATAGCACCTAACAAACCACTTTTGTACAAAATTGTGGCCCAATAAGAATTTGTTGCATTCAATTCGATTTCCAAGTCTGTATGAACAATAAAATTGACACATGCTGTGTCTGCCAGGAAGTACACTGGCAAGGCTCAGATTGTTCCCATGTGTTAGCTGGAAACGGCCTAAGAAGAGAGAGAAGCCAGGCATTTAAAACAGCACTTTGGAAGCTATCCAGACTCCTATTAAATTGACCATGCTGTCAGAGAGTGGAGCTGTCTATGGATTATTGTTATTATTATTTGTTTTCTAATAACCTTTACAGGAGGAAATGGGACAAGAGATCATTAAGTTTGCATGCAAGCTGATAAAAGGATTGGGCAGGAGATCTTAGCAGAAAAGCACAGGGAGGGAGACTCCGTTTCTGAGCCTTTCGGTAGCCTTCATTAAAACCAGTGTCCAGGAGACTGGTCAAGGGTCTATTCTGCAGAGTGACTAGAGCTTGTTAAGTCTAAATCTTATCACAAATAAAGAAGGCAGAGTCAAGAAAAGTTCTCTCTTTCAATTAAATAATCCATACAAAGTGTTACTGTAAATAAATGAAAATAATGATTCTTACATATTTAAAAAAATAAACATAACATGTATCTCTAAACAAGTGTCGTTAGGTACTTGAATCCTTTGGGGGATGGTAGGAGACAAATGGTTCTCTCAAAGTGGATTATTTGAAGAGGATCTAACAGGATATAGGGAAACCACAAGTTAAGAGCATAATGTCTCTAGGATGGTAACATCAAAGAGCTGTTACCATCTTAAACCAGTAGTCACGGAAATCTGGAATGAGTCACATGGGGAGGGCTACCTTGACAAGAGCTGTGGCTTTCAGTTGAGAGATACAGTCAACCCCTTGGCAATCATTCAAGAAAATGGTTCAGCTGGGGGGACTATGCCCTGATCTCAATTCCCTTCCAGTCCCTGTCGGTGTTCCCATCTGGAGCCAGAGGACGGAGCACCCATCAGTGTTATCCATACAAGGTCACAGGGTAGGGAGGAGAAAATGGAATGCAGGTTTGGAAGGGCATATTAATTCAAGCTGGTTCTTCTACAACTGACTATGGAGTGGCTTGAGAGGATGCTATAGACTGAATGTTTGTGTTCCCCCCAATTCATATGTTGAACCCTAATATCCAATGTGATGGAATTTGAGGTGAGGCCTTTGGGAGCTGGTTAGGTCATCAGTGTGGAGACTTCATGACTGGGGTTAATACCACTTTAAAAGAGGCCCTAGAGAGCTCCCCTGCCCCTTCTAGCATGTGAGGTTACAGTGAAAAGACAACTGTCTGTGTGCTAGGAAGAAAGCTCTCACCAGGCACTGAATCTGGCAGCATCTTGGTCTTGGATTTCCCAGTCTCCAGAGCTGTGAGAAATAAATGCTTGCTGTTTGTAAGCCACCCATTCTGTGGTATTGTGTGATAGCATTAACAAAGGTGGTAGTGAACAGCTCCCCTTTAAAGTGAAAATGCCCTTGTTAGGAATTCTGGTGTATTTTCTTTCCTTTGCCTCCTACTGCAGAGATTCAGAATAATGGCAAGTTGCTTTTCCTTCTACAACCCTACCTCCTCCCCATCACCAATTCTGTACCCACCCCTACTCTGCCAAATGTGAATTTCTGATACTTATTACCCAAGCTGAGTTGGCCAAGTTGGAATCCTTCCCTGGTATAAGTTGACATCATGTCCATATTTGCAGGGTACATATCACCTACCTTTTTTCTTTTTGCTGCACATAGGTATTAATTGAGGTAAAGAAAAATGATTATTAGATAAAAAATTACTTAATAAATGGAGAGAATGTGATTTAACTATGTGGTTAGTCCTTAGGAATGCACTACATAGTAATAATACTATTTCATAGCATTTTAGAGTTTGTAAAATGCCCTTCATACTATTTTTGCTTCACTTCTAAAACATGAGGACCCAAACTTAAAGAGGTTAGGTGGCTGGCCTAATATCACAGAGCTACTATGTAGAAGCATCAGGACTTGAAGTCACATACATATGCAAATGCAGAACTGTGTCTACTACACCATATTGGTGTACATCGTGTGGACTGAGGATGGCTGAGCATCTTCTTGCAGTCTACAAAATCTCTCACTTTCATGTGTCCACTTATATGTTTCTTTGAGATAAGGTCTTGAAGACTCCTATTAAATTGACCATGCTGTCAGAGAGTGGAGCTGTCTATGGATTATTGTTATTACTATTTGTTTTCTAATAACCTTTACAGGAGGAAATGGGACAAGAGATCATTAAGTTTGCATGGAGGCTGATAAAAGGATTGGGCAGGAGATCTTAGCAGCCATAGGATGATTTTGTACCCAGACATCTTGGGGAGCTTTGATCAATGAAACCAAAGGGGATCGACTCATCCTGGTTTATCTGGAACCTTTGGATTTTAGACTGAAAGCCCCACATCCCAGGAAAACCCTCTTACCTAGGTAAACAGGGATGTTGGTCACCCTACAGCTACGTTCTCTATAATTTGCTATTTGCAGAGCATTACTTTCATGAAGGAATCAGCACTTCTGTGTGCATTTCCCCGCACAAAGCATATCACATGGACTCACATGGACTTCATATGCTGGGTTCAATAATGTAGAAATAACAAGATCATTCCACTGGGACCAGCAAAGGTGAATTTGGCTAAGGGTAATACAATTCACCATGGCTGGTAAGTTGTACATCTCATGAACCAACCGAGAGGGAGTAAGGAGAAAGCATGGAAAAAGCCTCAGAGCTCTAACTTCTACCTGTCACGGAGTCCCAGGTTATTAGTCACCTGCATCCTTTACCAGAATGTAGATTTGGTTTTAGAACTGAAAGGGACCACAGAGAACATCTGGTTCAACCCTGTCTTTGGACTGGTAAGGTGTGACTATCACTGTTTTAAAGGTGAGACATCTAAGGCCCAAGCAGGTGCATCCTTAGGGTGTTCTTGACAGGGAGTAGTAGAGGTAAGGGGGTGGCCCAGTCTTTTTTTTTTATAATCCCTCTTCCTTTTTCTGTATTTACTTTTCCATGGTTTTGAATTTGGCTCAAGGTCCTTTTGTTACTTCTCCAAATTTATTCAATAGTTTTCACATTTAAAGTGAGGCCAGCAATATCAAATCTCATCAAAGTAAATAGCCCAAATTATTGCATTCCAAGCAAAGCTGTTTTTTTGGCTTACTTTTCTTAGTTATCCTAGAGATTTTACATGTGAAAACATGACATGATTATGTCATTGGGGTCATCTCCTAGTTAGTATAAGACACATTGCCCCCAAAGAAATGATACCAACTATTGCCCTGATGTCATAATTGGCCTTAGGCATAAAATTAAATATTGGATATTGCATGAATGTTTTGTTTAGGTATCTCACTTTTTATTGAAAAAAGTTCTCCAATTGTATTGCCTTGAATTAGATCCAGGGAAGGAATAGGAAACTCAGGTCGTCAGGACAGAAAGCTATTGTGAATTTCTGAATATAAAAGGTCAGGAGAGAGAAGAAAGGCCACTCTTCCATCCTCTGGGCTAGATCTTCAAGCCAAAATAAGATAGCATGCTTACATAATTGGCCTTCAATGTCATCCAAGAACCATGGAAGATATTTTCAAAGATAATAGCTAAGAACTGTATCATTCTTAAATTAGTTCCTTTTTGATCAATTTGGAAGCTACAGTGACACAGCGGGAATAAATGACAAACTATGTACTAATAACAGCCCCCAAAGTCTTCTGCCTGCTTACATATTACTGGTTCTCATACCCTTCTACCTGCTCTGATTCCAATTCGTTCTTTAGTTTTCTTAAAACATTCCCTTGCCAAAGAGCCTAATTGGCTCTTGATTTCATTGTACAATAAAAATAGTATCTATTCTTTGTGGGCTTTGAAACCCTTATAGCTTAATCTCACCCTACTTATCTATCCTTTATCTTGGTGTAGGTAGGAAAGAGTGTGTGTGTGTGCACGTCTGTGCTTCATCCTGGTCTCTCTGTATCACTGCCCTCCACACTAGGAGAACATAGCCTTACCTTATTTAGTGAGGTTTTGGAGGGTCTGGCATTTATTGAGCTGAATTCCATGTGTGTTCAAGGCCTCAAAGCCAGTATGGTTCAGGCAGTATCCAGTCATTACATCTGGGAATAGAGACGTGGAAGCCTCCAGCTGCAATCAGGAAGTCCACTAGAGGTGTGCTGAACACCGTCGGCCTCACTGCAGTGTTGAGCAGTGGATAAACCCCATTAGACACGGCCCCCTCTGAGGATGCCGCACCTCCCAGTGACAGCTTCCCCGCTCAGCTCAGCCAGCTCTCCAACCTATGCCGCCATGCGTCCCATGCCCCCTGCTGCGCCTCCAGCCACAGACACGTGTACTGTCACTGTGCCTTGTTCTTTGGTCAGCAGTGCACTGAGGGCCGTGCTGCAGGGGCTGAGGCAGTGGAGGCCGGTGCCTCCTTGAGGTCTGAGCCTGAGGCGCTACAGTTTGTCATCTGGGTGGAGAGGCAACTCTCTATTCCTTCGTGAGTGACTTCTGGTATTTTATAAGTACCCCAACAAGTAATTTACCTATTTCAACTATTTTGTCAAATTTATGAGTTTAGAGTTGTTTATTGTATTTCCTTATTCTTTTAATGTCTTTAGGAATATAGTGATATGCCCTCTTTTAGGGTTATTTACTCTTGTTTTCTTTTGTTAGCTTGGCAGAGTTCTTTCAGGTTTATTGATTTTTTTTCCCTACAAAGAACTAGCTTTCAATTTAACTGATTTTCTTGTCTAGTTTCATTGATTTCCATTCTGTTCTTTAGTATTTCCTACTATATTTAGCTTTGGTTTTATTTGCTTTTCTCTTTCTAGATTTTTAGGATGGGAGCTTAGATTATTCATTGGAGTTTTCTTTCTACTATGGTTTAGTGCTTTAATTTCTGTGCGAGAATCCTGTATATTTCGTTATATTTCTATTTTCACACAAGTCATATTATTTTCTCTTTGCCCTTGAAATGTCTTTTATCGACCCATGGGTTAACTCAAGGTGTATTTAATTTCCACACTTGAGGTCCTGTTTTTTCTTTTAACTGTTTTGTTACTGATTTTAAGTTTATTACCCTTTTATCAGAAAACATTTTGTATGAATTGAAATTTTTTCACTTGTTAAGTTTAGTTTTATGACCCGGTATATGATCTCACAGTGTATGTCATAATGCACCCTTGAGAAGAATGTACATTCTGTGGCCAGGCTGCATACTGGAATGTCACTAGGACCTGTTGGTTGGTAGTGTTGGTCTGTGGTGGTGGTGTTCTAGTTACAGACTTTTCTCTTTTCAGTTGTATCAATTTTTGCTTTGTGTAATTTGAAGCTCTTTTGTCAGGTGAGTATACATTTAGAATTTGATGAATGGAATCATAACATTATGTAATGTCCCTCTTTACTCCTTGTAATTTTCCTAGCTCTGAATATTTTGTGTGGTAGTAATATAGCCTTTAGCTTTCTTTTGTTTAGTATTTGACAGTTCTGTTAATGGAGGTCAGATTCTCTTAGCTTTCCATCATCACGTAAGTGTCTCTCTCTCTCTCTCTCTCTGTCTCTCTCTCTGTCTCTCTCTCTCTCTATTATTTTTGCATTCATTTCACAAAACTTTTGCTTAGATAAAGGATTCTCTTCTGGGTTGGCAGTTCTTTACTTTCCTCACTTTAAAGATACTAATAAACATTCTGTGACCTCTATTTTATTTTATGAGAATTCTGTGCTCATTCAAATTTTAGTTTATCTTCGCTCTTTAGCATTATGACATGTTTAGGCTTATCATGCCTAACTGTTTGTTACTGATTTTGAGTTTCCGCCTTATTGGGCCTAAACTCTTTGAATTTGCCGTGTTTGGGGCTTGTTGAGCATCTTGAATTTCTTAATAACATTTTTGTCAAAGCTGAGATATTTTCTGCTTTTAGTAAGAATTCTTTTATCTAAAAAATCAGATTTTGTTTTCTTTTACAGAACACCTATAATGTGAAATTTAGACAATTTGATACTGTCCCACAAGTTTCTAAGGATGTATTCATTTTTCCAATGTTTTTTCCTGTCTTTCCTTCAGTGTAGATAATTTCTGCTGCTCTGTTATCTTCAAGTTCACAGATCCTTCTATCATCTCTGTTCAGTGGTTGAGCCCATGCAATGTCTATTGTAATTTTTGGTAATTATTTTTTTCAGTTCTAAATTTCTCGACATGGCTCTTTTTTTATAGTTTTTATTTTTCTGCTAGAACTTTAGTCTTTCCAATTTTTAAGAGTATTAAGCATTACCATATTTAGTATGGTTATAATAGCTGCTTTAAAGTCTTTATGTGATAATTACGACATGAGACATCTCAAAATAGGCATCTGTCCCCTTTTCCTTGAGATTTTGTCACATTCTTCAATGGCGTGTGTATGTGTGTGTTGTTTGCTTTAGCATGTGCAGTAAATTTTGGATTTTATTCTGGCCATTTTGAATATGATCATGTCATTTCTGAGTCATGTTTGTGTAAGTGCATTCAGACCATTTATGTTAAGGGTGATTATGGATTGGTATGTACTTATTGCCATTGCAGGCTTTAGATTCATGGTGACCAAATGTTCAAGGGTAGCATCCTTACTATCTAAGAGTCTAATTTAACTCACTTAGTATGCTATTACAAACACAAGCTAAACGTTCTTTTATCTCTCTCTCCTTTTCTTCCTTCTCCATTCTTTATATATTGGGTATCATATTCTGTACTCTTTGTCTATACATTTTTATTACCTCTGGTAACAGCTATTTTACTCTAGGAACACTTCCATCTATAGGAGTCCCTCCAGAATACACTGTAGAGACAGTTTTGTGGGATGTTAATTCTCTCAGCTTTTGCTTATCTGGAATTGTTTAATCCCTCCTTCAAATTTAAATGATAACCTTGCCAGGTAGAGTATTCTTAGTTCAAGGCCCTTCTGCTTCATCGCATTAAATATATCATGCCACTCCCTTCTGGTCTGTAAGGTTTCTGCTGGGAAGGCTGATGACAGCCTGATGGGTTTTCCTTTGTGTGTGCTCTGTTTACTCTCTCTGACTGCTTTTACTAGTCTGTCCTTATCCTGGATCTTTGCCATTTTAATTAGTACACGTTTCGGTGTGTTCTTCCTTGGGGCCCTTGTGTTTGGAGATCTGTGCAATCTGTGCACCTCCACGGCATGAGAGACTATCTCCTACCCGAGATTGAGGAAGTTTTCAGAAATTAGCTCCTCAAAGACACACTTTGCCGTTTTCACTCTCTTCTTCCTCTGGTACCACTCTAATAAGAGTGTTGTTCTGTTTGGATGGGTCACACAGTTCTCTCAATATTCTTCCATTCCTAGAGACCCTTCTTTCCTGTTGCTCTTTCAGGATTAGTCGTGTTAATTATATTTTCATACTATATGTGGTTTTGGGAGGAGGCCTCTGTCTCACCTCTCACACTGCCATCTGCAAACCAATCCTGTCAGTAGTGTGGCTTCTTTACACTGATGTCATACTCACTGAGGGCAGCGGTCAACTCCTCCATGGTTAAGTGTACTCCCTTCATTTTGTGGTGTCGCAGAGCATCATGGGCAATATCTGAGATGAATTTATGGGCAGCTAGGGAGATGAGCTGAATTCCATGTGTGTTCAAGGCCTCTCTCTCTATTATTTAAAACCAAATAAATAGAATAAATAAAACCAAAGCCAGCATGGTTCAGGCAGTATCCAGTCATTACATCCGGGAATAGGGATGTGGAAGCCTCCAGCTGCAATCAGGAAGTCCACGAAAGGTGTGCTGAACACCGTCAGCCTCACTGCTCCATGGGCAGTGTTGAGCAGCGGGTAAACCCCGTTAGGCACGGCCCCCTCAGAGGATGCCGCACCGCCCAGTGACAGCTTACCCGCTCAGCTCAGCCAGCTCTCCAGCCTACGCTGCCATGTGTTCCATGCCCCCTGCTGCGCCTCCAGCCACAGACACTGTGCCTTGTTCTTTGGTCAGCAGTGCACTGAGGGCCGTGCTGCAGGGGCTGAGGCAGTGGAGGCCGGTGCCTCCTTGAGGTCTGAGCCTGAGGCGCTACAGTTTGTCATCTGGGTGGAGAGGCAGCTCTCTATTCCTTCTTGAGTGACTTTTGGTATTTTCTAAGTAGTAATCTACCTATTTCAACTATTTTGTCAAATTTACTAGTTTAGAGTTGTTTATTGTATTTCCTTATCCTTTTAATGTCTTTAGGAATACAGTGATATGCCCTCTTTTAGGGTTATTTACTCTTGTTTTCTTTTGTTAGCTTGGCAGAGTTCTTTCAGGTTTATTGATTTTTTTTCCCTACAAAGAACTAGCTTTCAATTTAACTGATTTTCTTGTCTAGTTTCATTGATTTCCATTCTGTTCTTTAGTATTTCCTTCTATATTTAGCTTTGGTTTTATTTGCTTTTCTCTTTCTAGATTTTTAGGATGGGACCTTAGATTATTCATTGGAGTTTTCTTTCTACTATGGTTTATTGCTTTAATTTCTGTGTAAGAATCCTGTATATTTCGTTATATTTCTATTTTCACACAATTCATATTATTTTCTCTTTGCCCTTGAAATGTCTTTATCCACCCATGGGTTACCTCGAGGTGTATTTAATTTCCACACTTGAGGTCCTGTTTTTTTTTTTTTAACTGTTTTGTTACTGACTTTAAGTTTATTACCCTCTTATCAGAAAACATTTTGTATGAATTGAAATTTTTTCACTTGTTAAGTTTAGTTTTATGACCCGGTATATGATCTCACAGTGTATGTCATAATGCACACTTGGGAAGAATGTACATTCTGTGACCAGGCTGCATACTGGAATGTCACTAGGACCTGTTGGTTGGTAGTGTTGGTCTGTGGTGGTGGTGTTCTAGTTACAGACTTTTCTCTTTTCAGTTGTATCAATTTTTGCTTTGTGTAATTTGAAGCTCTTTTGTCAGGTGAGTATACATTTAGAATTTGATGAATGGAATCATAACATTATGTAATGTCCCACTTTACTCCTTATAATTTTACTAGCTCTGAATATTTTGTGTGGTAGTAATATAGCCTTTAGCTTTCTTTTGTTTACATTTTACATTTCCCTTAATGGAGGTCAGATTTTCTTAGCTTTCCAACATCATGTAAGTGTCTCTCTCTCTCTCTCTCTCTCTCTCTCTCTTTCTCTCTCTCTATTATTTTTGCATTCATTCCACAAAACTTTTGCTTAGATAAAGGATTCTCTTCTGAGTTGGCACTTCTTTACTTTCCTCACTTTAAAGATATTATTGAACATTCTGTTTCCTCCATTTTATTTTATGAGAATTCTTTGATCATTCAAATTTTCACTTATCTTTGCTTTTTAGCATTATGACATGTTTAGGCCTTAACAGACCTGTTTGTTTTTGTTTTGAAGTTTTCACCTTATTGGGCCTAAACTCTTTGAATTTGCTCTGTTTGGGGCTTGCTGAGCATCTTCAATCTCTAAATTTATGTTTTTGTCAAATCTGGGATCTTTTCTGCTTTTAGTAAGAATTCTTTTTCTAAAAAAATAAAATTTTCTTTTCCTTTATATAACACCTTAATGGGAAATTTAGACAATATGATACTGTTCCACAAGTTTCTAAGGGTGTATTCATTTTTTGCAGTGTTTTTTCTCTCTTTTCAAAATTTTTACAAAATTTTATGTAAAGCCATGCTTGTAATAAAGGTACTATATTTTGATAATTCAAAGTTCTTAAATAAGGTCTTAGGTACATAGAAGGCTTTTTGTTTTTGCAGCTGTGTAAGTTGAATAGGAACACTTAATATAGAATTTAGTTCGATCTCCTCATTTTAGGAGTGATAAGTTAAATGACTTTCCTGTTGTCACATATTCTTGCAAGAATTGTAATTGAAGAATTGTTCCAGGGAACTAACTTCCAGAGCAGAGTGATTGGTAAAATTGAAGAATGTGGTGCAGCCTTGAAAATGTTAGAAAAGGAATACAAACTAGTAATTTGAATTTTTAGTGCAATTTAGTATTAATTTAGGGAAGTGCAAAAGATATGTAAATGTGTTTTATGTAGTTCGAAATTTAATAACAAGCATTATAATTTGTTCAGTTGACTTCACTAAAAATGAGACAAGCTCAAAAAATTCTCTGTCATTTAAAAAGTTTTTGAAATTAATAAAATTAGAAACATTCAAAAAATTTAAAAATATTATTTGGTCATGGAAAAAACTGGCTAGAGCTTTATTTTCCCTTATGAGTTTAATGAAATCTATTTTTGGAGTTTTTAATTTTAATTGGTAAATTTGAGGAGGTCATGATAACTAACATTTAATGTACTGCTTACTGTTCCTGAGTACTAGTCTACACTTAACATTTATTAACTCATTTAACCCTCACAGCTACTCCGGGAGGTAGGTTATTTCTTTCATTTTATAGACTTGGAAAATGAGGTTACCCTAGTTCATAGTTGGTAAATAATTGTTGTCAGGTTTCCTATCTAGGCATTGTCATTCTAGAGCCAGGTTCTGAAGCCTCTCATTTATAGCAGCCATTTTTGAAATTTGGTAATCTGATATAAAGGAACTGATACCAGTACCACCAGGGAATTCTGTAGTGTATCTACTGACATAATGAAGCAGATTTGATAAGGCCATATTTTAATATGAATCAGGTTATGGAGGAAACAGTTATCTATCTATCTTAAATTCATTATTTTCTCCCATTGCATTTTTCTTAGGAATGTCTGTGTTGGAGTTGATTAAACACTGCCATGTGGTATCTGAAAGGAAAAGAAATCTTACTGAATTAAATCTATTATCTCTTTTCTTGCATTTGAAAGTCATTAATAGATGGGAATCTTCCTGTTGTTAGAAACATATTATGGGTACATTTTGAGTTGTTGGGCATGTTTTTAATGGTCTTCCTACTGTATTATCTCTTTTGTTGATGAGCTTATTGCATCAGAGTTAGATAAATCTTTGAGTACTGATACAGAAAGCCTTCCAGTACATACAGATTTATCTAATTTTTAGAAGTGTATGTATAGTATGTACTTACATACTATGTATAGTGGGAATCTATTTTTTTAAAGCAGCTCACGTGATTGTGATGATGAGCTGGGTTTAAGAGTCCTACACTGGTAGGCAACACTTTTTCAGTGAAATTCCACATCTAAGATAATTTTATATATGCAGTCAGAAAATGATATACTAATTATTCTTAGCAACTTTTGCTTTTCCTTTTTTCTTTTCTTATTTCTCTACAATTGTTTATGCCAACGTGCCTTCATTCATACCGATTTACCAAGGATTGGGAGAGCACTATAAAATTAGAATCAGACAGCTGATTGCTCAGCAGGATGTCGTCAACTATCCAAGCACAGAGCCTAAAGGACCCTGAGATTGCAGAACTCTTCTCTAAAGAAGATCCAGAGAAGCGCTTCACAGATCTCAGAAAAGTTGGCCGGGGAGGCTTTGGAGCAGTGTTCTTTGTAAGTGTTAAAGGCTTAATGTGAGTGACCAGCATTTATTTAATATCCAGTCCTCGCAGAGTAAAAATCAGTAATACAAAAAGACATAGGCAATAGTCTATTTTATAGTCACTTGCATTAGGTGTATATAAAAAGAGATCATTTTATTTATTGAACTTCTTAGATCATTGAAAAAAATGGGAAAGATATTTGGCTTTAATTTCCACATTGTTTACACTACTTTAGCAGTTTTATGACTTACATTGTTATTGAATCAAATATTGCAAAAAACACTGACTTACGTAAAGTCCCATACACACATTTCATTATTATTCATTCATTATTTCTTCCTATTAAGATTGCTTTTTTTTTTCTCAGCAACAAGTTTTGTATAGATGTTTAATGTTTTGGTAGTATTACAGATTTAGTTTTTTCATTTTAATGGGTACCTTAAGAATAAAAGAGAAAATGTGTTCCAAATTCTTAACAATTTGAAGTTTTTGCTTATTTCCCATTTGTAAATTAGAGGTAAAAATAAGGTAGTAGAAACTCCCTCTACAATTTTCTGACCCAAAGACGGCTGCTGTTAACATTTAGATAAACATCCTTGCAGAATCTTTTTGTCTACACATGCTTTATGTGTGTGTGTGATGTAGGTTATGTTTGTTTGATTTCTGGATTGGACACAGAATAAGGGAAGAGACACTCAGAAAACAGGTATTTCATAAACAACCTTTTTTCTGTCTTACAGTTTTGTCTGAATGTAAGCTTCTCCCATTGTTCTCCTTAATACTACTGTGGAGAAATATAGAATAAAAAAGGAAAAAAATATACAGACTCTTAGAAATGGGCCCAATAAGAGAACCCTGTTGAAAAAATCCCTGTCATTTAGCCATTCAATGTGTGTCAGTAGTATTTTTTAGTTGACTTATTTTATTAAAGTGTAACTTATATGCAGTAAATGCAGATATGTTAAATGTACAGTTTGATGAAATTAGACAAGTTATATGCCATACAACCAACAATTCAAGATACAGAATGGTGATAGTTGTGGGGAATAGAAAGAAGTAGAAAGAGGATAGAATGATAACTTGTTTTACCTCTTTTGATAATAAATATTTAGTATATTTAAAAGTTAAAGTTAAGTCATTATGTATGGGGAGAGTCAATAATAGGCAAGCAGGAACAATGAATCCAACTGTATTTGGGCTATAACCACATTGGAGTAAAAACCAAAACTAATACAAGTAACTTTCATACACACTATTTTAAGTGTATACCCTCTGTCTGGTTGGGAAGAGGAAACTGCAAACAAATCTTGAACTTTTCTCCATAAACTTGTTTCATATTGGTATGGGTGTGACAGTTCTGAAACTGTGTGTTAAAATATTGAGCAGTGAATAATTTTGATGTCATTTTGGACTCAGATCCTAACTGAAAAGAATGATAGAAATAGGAAATTGGCAAATGTAAGGAAGAACCACATGGGACTGGATAGGTATTGGGTAGGAATTTGTGGCATTAACATGAACTAATTACATGACATATACATTTCCCAGCTCTCTCTTCTGTAAGATCCTAGTTGCATTGATATCCTAGTAGCAAGCAGCACACTGAGCATTCAGATCTTGGATTCCTCACTACATGGATCAAGAGCTCTTGCAGTAATGGTTCATTCTACTGTGGGGACAAGAATCATAAAAGATAAGCTTTAGAATAACTTGAACCAGAAATTTAAAAAATGCTTTTAAAATGAAAAATAGGACCTTGCAAGAGGATGCTAGAACCAGCTTGAAGATGCTCCCACTGGCCCCATCTGGAACAATTTCAGCATCAACATAGACATCTATTTATTATAACCCATTGAATAAAATAGGAATTCCTAATTTCCATGACAGATATAGGATGGATAGATAGTTAGAAAGGGAGGGCTTTTCTTTATAATAGAATGCTGAATGATAAATGTGAAAGGAATGGTAGAGTTGGGAAAAACCAGCATTTTGAAATCATCATTGCAAAGATTGTTTGGGGCTAGAATCTTCAGTGGTTGCTAAACCTAGGGGGAAAGTTTGATGAGCAGAATATTTATATAGTTTAAAAGTATCTCTCCACAGATTGCTTGTTAGATGCAAAGTAGGAAACAGTGGTTATAACTATATACATTGGAAAGAAAGTCAAACACCTTGAGTGGGTGATGAAAATTTGTAACCAGTGATGAACAGACATTGTATGCGTCCAGATATGATACCCTGAAAAGGACACACTATTACTCATGTAGTATTTCAGCCAGAGATATGTAACCAGAAGCTAATCTTGAAGAAGCTTCAGAAAAACACATAGTAAGGTAAGTACTGCTGTGTAGTCTCAAAAAATGCCAGTATCATAAAAGACAAGGAAGAGTTGAGGAAATTGTTCCAGATAAGAGGATATGAAGAAGACATGATAAGTAAGCACAACTCGTAATCCTGAAGGGACAGAGAAACATGACTGTGGACATTAAATATTTTTCTGTTGGTTTTTGTGTGTGTGTGTGTGACAGGCAAAAGTAATCTCATCTTAATCTGATTTAATTTTAATGTAATCATCATTACTAATGAGTTTGGATTTTAATAAATTAGAATCACTTTAACTTACTATTGTAAAGTAATACTAGAGCTGCAGATTTTGCAATAATAATAGAGTTTACCCTATAATCTTCACCCAGATCCTTTAAAGTTTACAAGTTTCATAACCACAGAATCTTTATCAAAACTAAGAAATCAACATTGATACACTGATACTATGAACTAAACAACACACTTTATTCAGATTTTCCGTCTTTGTGCTCTTTTCTGTTCTGGAATCTACTCCAGGTGACCACACTGCATTTAGTATACCCACTTTTGAACTTTATCTTGTGTTAATTAGAAATGCAGGTCTTTAGCAGAGCAATGAAATTGGACCCTTACCTCATACCATATGTGAACATTAAAATTATAAAACTCTTAGGGTAAAACTGCATGACCTTGGTTTTGTCAAAGGATTCTTAGAAATGACAACAAAAGCATGAACAAAAGAACAGCATAGATATTGGATTTGATCAAAATGTAAAACTTCTATGCTTCAAAACTGAAAAGGCAACAATAGAATAGGAGAAATTATTTGTAAATCATATGTCTGCTAAGGGACTTGTGTCTAGAATATATAAATAACTCTTACAACTCAATAAAAAAAAGGCAACCCAAATTTTTAAACGGGCAAAGGATCTGAATTGACATTTCTCCAAAGATGTACAAATGGCCAGAAAGCACATAAAAAGATGCTCAACATTCACTGGTCTCAAATCTTGAAAACATTATACCAAGTGAAAGAAACCAGTCACAAAAGAACATATATTATATGGTTCCAAAGTTTACAGAATGGGCACATCTCCAGAGACACAGAAAGTAGATTAGTTGTTCCTTAGGGCTGAAGGGGTGAGGAATAGGGATAAGAGAGTGATAGCTAAAGATAGGAGAGTGATAGCTAAAGGGTGTGGGGTTTCCTTTTTCTTTTTTTTAATGGGGAAAAAATTTGAGGTAAGGTACACATAATATAAAATTTACCATTTTAACCATTTTTAAGTGAAACAATTTGGAGTTTCTCTTTAAGGTAATGAAAGTTCTAAAATTGTAGTTATCGGTAAATTGCATATATCTGTCATATCGATCAGTATTGCCATGCATCTGTCAGTGTACTAAAAGCTATAGAATTACACACATTCAAATGGGTGAAATGTGTGCTATGTAAATTATATCTCATTAAAACTGTTAGAAAAGAATATAGCTGCTTAGACCTATTGACTAAAATCAAGGGGCTCACAAATTGATGAGTAGAGAACATTCTGGAAAAATAAATTCATATTCAAGATCTTATGCAGATAGATCCACTTCACCCACTATGTTAAGTGATGCACGTTTTCCTTAACCAGTCTGCTAGTAATTGAAATTGGAAGGTCATTAGTTGTTCCAAGGACCCACTTAAAATAATATAAATATATATATTTTAAGGAACTCTATTTAGGTATAATTTACATACCTGCTTGTCTAATTTTTTAACAGCTTTTTTTAGATTTAAGTTACATACTCTCAGTTCACCAATTCTGTGTGCATTTCATAGATTTTTAGTAAGTTAGATTTTTGTAGCCATCACCATAATCTAATTTTAAAACATTTTATCTTTGGGAATTCATTAAAGACTGAATTGAAGATGAATTCTTCCACAGATGACTAGAGATGATGAACCCTTCTTACTGAACTCATATGAAATGTTCTGCAGCTATCCTCTTGTGCCTTCTTTATATATCATATTTTTTTCTTAAAACTCATAATGAGAATTTGGCTCTTACTTTCTGAAGGGTCAACTTTCATGTTTCTGTTATGCTTTTATTTTTTTATCAAAATTCCACAGCAGTGGTAAATAGTAATGGTGATAGCATTTTAGCTGTCTTGTCTTAATTCTAGTTAATAGTTGTTTACAATAGACATGATTTATCATGTGGAGCAATTACCTTTCCCGTGTGGGTTTTCTAAGAGTTTGGTCTTCCCTGCATTAAATACATTTAGAGTTGGGCTCTTTCTGCATTTTCAGCATTTATTAAGCATTTATATGTATAAGTATATATTTTTCCCCTTTGATTGGTAAAAAAATATGGCAAATTATGAAATGTTTTCCTGTATCAAAAGTTTGCATTTCTGTGGTAATATATTTTATCCAAATGAAATATTCTTTTAATGCCCTATAATATTTGGTTTTAAAATTTTATTTAGAGTTCCCTTGCCTACATTTATAAGTCAGATTGGTACCTAACTTTCTATTTTGTGCTGCTTGTGACGGTTTAGTTGTTGGGTTAGACTGCCTCCTTACAATTAATGGGATAGCTTTCCTTTCCTCCCCTTTTATCCTGGGAAGTTCCTCTGGTGAAACTGTTCCACTCACAACTATTTTAAAGATGATTAGTATTCTTTTCAATCTTCCACCACTGTTTTACTCAAATTTTCTTCTCTAGATCAATTTTAGTAGTTCTTTCCTAGAGAATTGTCCATTTCATTGAAATTTTGACATTTACAGGCCTACCATAGATTGTACTAGTCATTTTTGTTTGTTTGTTTATAGTTCTATTCAAATTTCTATATTTTTTCTCTCAACTAGCTCATTCAAAGATATACATGCATTATTTTTATTTCTAAAGTACCAGCTCCTTGATAATTTGATACGCTTTTTGTTATCTATTTTCTTATGTTTTTAATGTTCTTTAAAAGCAGTTTTGGTATCTTTTTGGACATGGTAGTTTATAAATGTTAATTTTTACAGTGGTCTTCTGTCTTTTTTAGGCACGAGATGTGCACACCAATGATGTGGTGGCTATCAAGAGACTACCTTATAGTGGAAGGAAGGCTATGGAGGTAAGTGAAATATATATGTTTGTATTGGCACGTTAAAGAAAGCCATACCATTTTTAATTGGGGATAGGTGGGAATTTTTTCAAAAAATGTTGAAAAATATACAAATACTAAGGTTTATCTCAGTGAATTTTCTTCCACAGACTCAATGTGCCCATTTAACCTGTACCTAGAGCCATAAGCAGCATTCCTGACATCCCAGAAACCTCTCAACTGCGTCCCTTACTTTTAATTTTTTTAGATATGTGCTGCTGACAGGAGTTAAATTTTTTAAATTATTGTTTAGCAGATTATTCTATAATAGAGGGATTATCATGTCTGAGAAAGTAAACTAGAATAAGGTACATTTGGCAGTAAGTATACTGGATATAAATTTTTAATGGTTGAGAAATTATTTAACGGCTGTTTCAAATAATCATCGGCAGCTATATATCAAGTCTGAAAAATAAGGCAGTGGGTAATAATCTGAAAAATAAAATTACTGATACTGTATTGCTTGTACTTTAGTTCATCAGTATTCTGATTAGTTCTTCCTTAATTTCATAAGTTTATAAAATTACTTTCTAAGTCTGTTCTCTTTGTCTTTAATTCTTTAAAAAATTTATTTACTTTTAATTGTGGTAAAGTACACAAAACAAATTTACCATCTTAACCACTTTAAGTGTAAGTTCAGTGGTGTCAAGGACATTCACATTGCTGTGCAACCATCACCACCATTCATCTCCAGAATTCTTTCATTTTGCAAAAGTGATATTCTCCGCCCATCAAACAGTAACACCTCATTCCCTCCTCCCCGCAGCCCTTGGAAATCACCTCTCCACTTTCTGTCTCTATCAATTTGACTACTATAGGTATCTCATGTAATTGAAATTATGCACCATTTGTCCTTTTGTGACTGGCTTGTTTCACTTAATATAGTGCCCTCAAAGTCCATCTATGTTGTAGTGTGTCAGAATTACCTTTCTTTTTAAAGCTGAATAATATTCCCGTGTGTGTGTGTGTGTAAAAACACCACATTTTGTCCATCTACCATCTGTAAATGGACACTTAGTTGCTTCTACCCCTTGGTTATTGTGAATAATGCTGCTGTGCACATAGGTACACAAGTATTTCTTTGAGTTCCCGCTTTTAAACTTTAGGGTATATGCCCAGAGGTAGAACTGCTAGATCAGTCTTTAAGTTTTAAAGGTTTTGGCTTTCTACATTTCTGTAATCTCTGTTTTGTGGTAAATATTGCTTTTGTGATAATCATACTTATGGGTATGGTAACACTGTTGTGATTGATCACTGTTCCATTATGTCGATACCTAAAAAAACTCTTAATAATTTCTAAAACCCCTAAAAAACCTCCATTATTACAAGTTTTTTTAAAAATTTAATTTGCCATTCTACAGTATAATATTAAAACCAGCTTTCATAGCAGACTTGTGTTGGAGTCTGTTTAATTAGTCATGCCTAGAACAAAAAGTTTCACCTAGGGCATTACCTTCTCTCATCTAATATTGTATCCTTCCTGGAAGTTTTTTTTACTTTGAAGAATACAGGTTTTAGCTTGGTTTTGTTTTGAGAGTTTGCCTCCCAGAGCACTCAAATTTGAAATGTAAAGCCCATAAAACACTTTCTGAAGTTGGCATCTTACAGCTTACACATTTTACACTGTGAATATCTTGCTCTATTTTCTTGAGGGCTTATGAAATAACATAGGAGATATAGGATCTTAAAATCCAGTGCAAAACATTTTTTAAAGTTCTGTATTCTAGTTCCCCTACCTTTAGAAATATGATACAAGTCAGCGGTAAAGCTTGGAAAAACTGAAACAAGAACAAAAAACAGATTCCAAGTTCCCATCCCACATCTACTAAGCCTCTAGAGTCTCTGGGTGTGGACCCAAGTACCTGTATTTTCAGAGTTCCCTGATTGCTTCGGACAAGTAATTATATTTAGGATATGGCCTAAGTTTCTGAAGTTGTCATAGAGTAGCTTTTATTGCTGAAGGTTTATCTGTTATTTACTAGTAGGCATCAATGGGAAGGCTCTTCGGGAAATCCTGTAGGAAAATGTTTCCATGCTGCTTGGTTTTTCTGTGAACTTCCCTCTGTTATAACCTAAGTGTTCACTAGTATTTTAGAATATGTGCATTTAGGAATTTAGGTAATTAGTTGATTTGAGTTTAAACAGCAGAAAAAACATAACATTTGGTAGACAATATAAGCCAAACACAAAACAGCTGAACTTTAAGGTATGTAAATTATACAACAATAAAGCTGCAAAAAAAGAAGGGGGAGGTTGAAGTTTTGAAGAAAACCACTAAATATAGTGTATGGTTTTCAACAGGCTTGGTGTGTAGTTGTAAAATTTTTATAAGACTCATTGATAATAAATTTTATGAAAATAAAAATATGTCCTACCTGGAATGAATTTTATGTTATTGAGTTGTAAACTATATGAATGTAATTTCTTTAAAATATATTAGTTTGATATTTAAATATTACAAATGAAGCAAAGTTGTATGTTCTTGTTAACTTTTTAATCTAATAATTACTTTTGTACTTATATAGTTTTCTAAGGAAAGGCAACTGTTCCTAATTCTTTCCTTTTTTCTTTTTTTTCTCCCCACAGAGATGGCAGGGTATTATTAAGGAAGTCAGGTGCCTACGAACTTTAAAACATCCCAACATTGTAGAATACAAAGGCTGGTATTTACGTGAGCACAGAGCATGGGTAGGTATCTGCTCTCCCCTTGCTGTAATTTTAGTAGGTTTAGTTTATAATTAATTCAAAAATGTCCCTAAATAGTTGTGTAAAGCCACGCACAAACACCTTGAAATGTTAGCTCATACTGAGAAAAGAGGAGCAGCTTTTCCTGAGATTCTTAGGCAGTAAGAGATAACAGAACCTTTGCTGGTTGACTCCAGAGATTCAGCTGACCGTCACGTGCACGGGAAAATGTTCTGATGTATGTTAGCGGTATCATTCTTCAAATGCTTTATCAAACATTTGCTGAGAACAATCCTATCAAAGGATGAAAATCAGCCTTTATTTTTGACATAAATGTATTGTAAGCTATTTAACCACAAGGATCTTGGTTGGAATACTGTTGGTGAATCCTGGTGAAATCTGAGCTGATTGTGATTCTTTGGCTGAATAATATTAAAGGTAGAAAATTGGGACATTTTATTGCAGAAAATGGAAATTAATTTTGCCCCGTTGTTGAAACTAAGATAAGGTAGTAATCTTACAACGGTATAGGCATAGTAATTATGTCTTTTCAGAGAAAGGCTAAATTTTCTTTAAACAGGAATGACCTTTTATTTTTAATAAGCTACAGCTGACTATCATTTTAGTATACAGAACTTAGATTTATTTAGATTTGTAATGTTTGGTTTAATTTGATGGTGATGGTACTCCTAAATTTGAGGCTGTGGTAAAAGAAAAAGCAGTGACAGAGAGGGTAGGCTGCCTCTCTGTCTTTCAAGTTTCTCCATCTATAAAACAAGGATGGTAATAGGGCCTACTTCCAAAGGTGGTTATGAGTATTAAATTAGTTAATATATATAAAAGACCTGGCACATAAGAGGTGCTCTGTGTTTGCTTTATAGGAAAGATTTAAACTATAACCTAAACTTTGTGTATATAGTACCAGAGGATGATTTTCTGCTTCCTAACAATACCAGTATTGCTACTATAGGTTAATATTAATGGAATATGTATATTCCTTTATAGCTTTATTAGTAATTATATGAAACACACATCTTCTACAAGCAGTTATATGTTGGCATTATAGAAGATTAATGTAGCATTGGCTTAACTTCATGTATGCATTTAACAAGTTCCAAAATGTATACTTATATTTAAAGGTAATTGATAACTAGAGTTTGTTTCACTTCAAGCTATCTTCTTGATCTCCTTGGTGAATTTATTTTATCTCATATGGAATCTTTTTATTTTAATAGTGTATTTTAATGTTTTTATCATTTTCCCCCTGTAGCTTGTAATGGAATATTGTTCAGGATCTGTTGTAGATTTGCTGAAAGGTAAGTTTCCTTTATTTATTAAGAAAAGAAAAGTATTAGTATAATAAAATGAGAATTCATTCACTAAGAGATTTTTTTAAATAATGTTAATGGAAAGTTTTAACTTTCTCATTTTATTGTACTAAATTCTAGAGCCTCAGTGTGGTATGCACTGTCCTCATTAAATATTATGTTTTAGCATAACAGATGAGTTTTCTTTCATTATGATCTAACAGGCATTTTTCTGCATTCTTTATCATTAAACTTGATTTGTTCCTTCTGTTCAGAATGAACATATGTAGGATTATAAAAAGGGAAAGCTTCTCTTTCATTGTTTTTATAATCATGAAATACTTGTTAAATGTTAACTTAGAGGAAAATTAGCTGTGAACTATAATAACTAGGTACAACTGCGCACTTATTAAGTTCAATTGCTTTGTTTTATTATCTTGGAAAGCAAAAAATTCCTTCTTGCTAAATGTTAGTTTTTTTTAATTTGCCCATATATTAGATATGTGTATATATATTTTAAAATAGAAGTGTTCTATAGAATAATTATTTTCAAATAAAATCTTATTTTAAGTTCACAAAAAGCCATTACAAGAAATGGAAATAGCAGCAATTATACACGGTGCTCTTCAGGGATTAGCCTACTTACATTCTCGTGCCATGATCCATAGGTAAGTACTTTAAAAATTACCATACATTAATAAGCAAATTTATCAGACCTAGAATTTATTAATCCTGAAAGCTTTGTTGGTTTTTGCTAAATAAAAGTATTCTGGAGTTTTACAAATTCATATTTTTTAAGGTTATCCATGTCTTAAAATAAATATACTAATTTATTTGATCTCTTTGTTGAGAATAATTTTTATCTTTTTCTACACATGCTGCTGGGCTTTCCGAAGTATGTGCACTTTATAGATTTGTGATAGAAATTTAATTATAGAAAAAGTTTAATTTGTGAAGTGGAAAAGATGATAGGGATTATGTATTCTTGTTTCATTTTACAGATGAATAAACTGATGCCCCAATTTGTGACTCACTTCTCAAAGCTCATGAAGCAAGATAGATTAGACTAGAACTAACCTAGATCTTTTGTCCTCCTGGTGACTCATAATGCCAGATTTGTTCCATTGATTCCATGATAGAGACAAGTAAAAGCTACTTAACACTCTATGCTTTTGAGATAATCCTTGATAATCCTTTATAATGGATAGTAATTTAAAAACCATCATAAACTACATTTTTAGCATTGGTATTGGTTTTGCCTGTTTTCAGAAGGAAGCTAGCATTTTTAACATTATCTATGTGAACCAGACAATACATAGTAAACTTATATAGTAGAGTCATTGCAAATTAATGGGTTATCAGTTTTTTAGATGAGGATAGTAAGGTCCAAGAGAAATCCACATGCATAGTAAATAAGAGAATGAAAGAGTTGGAAGCAGAACCTAAGGTCTTCTCAACTTCAAAGAACCTTCCATTTTTTAAAAAAACAAATGGAAGAAAATAGATTGACTTAGTATTATATCCATTATAAAACTATATAGTATGAATTGACAAGTGCTTAGAAATTTCTTTCTTTTTGAATGTTATGGTGCCCATTGGGCATACAATGCCATTATAATTTTCTTAGTTCACATATACATTGCTGATTTATAAAAGAGCTTAAAAGTAAATTTGGGATCGTTGATATTACCTTACCCATGTGTTTCAGTTTTCATTTCACATTTAGGTAGGAGAACTATGCTAAAATTTGGAATGATGTGAGTAATTTTTAAAAAGTTGGGGCATCAGGTTCTTTTTTTTCCATTTTCTTGTTAAGGGTATACTCAGAAATCTTACAGTCATATAAGAATGTTCAGCTAAATTTTTAAAACCATTATTTGTACCAATAAACAGGTACTCAAATTTTAAGTATGTGCTATTAATTACCTAATTTTTTTCTTCTGTTTCTGCTGCTATTTTATCTTCTCTTTTAGAAAATTGTTACTATATACTTATAGGAATTCTGTGTAACTCATTTGTTAGTTTGGATCTTAATTCTCATTATCCCAACTGAGAGATTATCCAAGGCCTTAATTATTCTGATTTCTCCTTCCCTATTTTATAAATTTTTATATGATTTTTATCATTTTCAGTATAATCTTACAAAGGAAAGACGAATAATTTTCTATGTTCCTTAAACGCAGAGACATCAAAGCAGGAAATATCCTTCTGACAACACGAGGCCAGGTGAAACTTGCTGACTTTGGATTTGCTTCCATGACCTCTTCTGCCAAGTCTTTTGTGGGAACACCATATTGGTAAGCTTAGTCCTATCTGGTATTCATCCTCATAATTGGAATAGGCAGTGCGTTGTTGTACTTTTATCAGCTTTATGGTTCTCCTGGAAATACAGTGCTGCTTTAGATATTACTCTAAGCACTGTAGTTTCAGATACAGATTTGGAGTGCTGCGTTTGTATCTCCTATTGTATTATTTGTCCCCTCTACGTTTCTTTCCTGTTGTCATCCACATCATGTATTGGGGGTAGGAGTGAAAAAATTTAAATCTTTAAGAAGGGAGAAGATAGAAATGCTAAGTGGAAATTTTCTTTAGATATACACTTACTGTGTGTCAGTATCTTCTGAATAAGAGTACCTGAAGACTGGTAGCTGATTAGGAACTTTTGTTTTCATTTTTTATTGTGGAGAATTTCAAGTATACAGGGAAATAGACAAAAATATAATGAAGGCTCACACAGCGGTCAGCTCAGCCTAACAGCACTACCCCAGGGCCTGGCTGCCCTGTGTACTTGACCTTCTTGCCCTCCCTCCCACCTCCAGTTATCTGAAGTGACTTCTAGACATCATCTAATTTTATTCATAAATAATTCCATATTAATGTCAGCAAGTCTGAAGGGAATTATTTTCCACACCTTCAACTTCCATAGATGTCCTCTCTCTGTATATGTTGAGAAGTGACTTAGGTCTACTGCATCTTCTTTTCCACCTACCTTTCAAATCTCCCAACTCCCAGTTTGTTAAAGAAAGGCTTCTCACCCATCCTGACGAGTAGAGTGATGTATTGTTCTGAGAATTAAAAGCCTCAAACCATCACCAGAGGGACAATCTGAGAACATGTAACATCTAGAATATATAGCATCAGAAATATTGAAGAGTTAGGACACCAAGTTTTGGCAAAGGGCCTTCTGCCTTAACAGTCACCTCTCTTCAGTTCCTTTTACTCCTTACTTTTTCTTTTCCCCAATTAACTTTCCACCCATCTTCTTTTCTAGTGAATCACAAATTATCTCATTTACAACTGGGACATTTGTCGTGAGGACACATTAACATGTTATTTACAATGAAAAATGAAGTTTGGCATTTCCTGACAGAAAATAATTCTGATTTGAATGGTTGATATGACCGTGCAGACTGGGATTGCTAATTAGGATATTATACAGCAGTGTTTTTAATGAATGAGTGAGGTCCTCAGCTCCAAGTTGTATATATCTGTAAAGCACATATACAAAATAATGTATATACATATGTGTGCATTATATCCTTTGCAATTATTAAGTTTATAAAATTTAGATACCAACTCAAAAATGTACAAGTGGATACATTCTTTTAATAAATTCATTGGAAGTAAGAAATTAAAAGGTTTGAAGACTACTGTTCTGTATGACCAAAAATTTTTTATGTAGAACCCTAGTTTAGATAGAATCCTCTTCCCCTGTATAAAAAAAGGGTCTTTGGACAAATAATGCTTCTAAATGGTCCCCCTCTTTATAAATCAGTGATCAATATTAGATACTAGAAAGGAGCTAGAAAGTTGTGCATTAAAAACAAAACTACTTTTTTAACTTTGTTGAACTTAGGGCTTCCCAAGCTTACTTCAACATCTTAACACATTAGAATCCCTCTATTATTGGCAATTGAAAATTACATATGTATTAATTTGTATATGTATATTAGGAACACAGCACTATGTACATATTTACGTGTTTTTACACACAGGAACACACATACGCCTGGTGACAATCTTATTGAGCAGTCAGAAACTGTTCTAAATGTTTGTCTGTGCTTAACAAGTACAAAGGAAGTATAAGGTGAAGCACCAGTGAGAACATTAGAGTCTAGCTGAAGATGCGAATTAGCGTTTCATTTTATAACCAAGATGCCTCCAAAGTTAATAATTGTATGATTTATTTAGTTATGAGTGGCGGTCCTAGCCACTTTTATCACAGAACCCTACTCCTATTTGCAAAAAAGACTGACAAACTGCTTATTCATTGTTGCTTATTGTGGCAGATTTTTTCTCAGCTAAATGTAGTGAGATTGTTTACTTCAAGAAAACAAGTGCCAGTGACAAAATGCCCTCTTTCGAGCAAAATTTAGACTTTTGTAATAAGATGCTGAAACCAAAATGTTTGAGAACCGCTGGCATAAAGGATATACAATATTACAATCTGCAAACTTGAACTGATGCAGAATGCACCCGTGCTCGGGGGAGTCTTTCCTCCAGGATGCTGGTACGTGATCATGACAACTGGTGAGAATAAGTCTAACACTGTGTACGCAACGGTAAATATTTACCTCACAACCCGTAATGCATTTATTTCCCATTATAAGAATTCTTATGTCCAGACATATCATCTGGAATTCACTCAGGTATTCTCCATGTGGACGGTCATTATGTTTTTAAAGAATAGTATACTTTTCTTTTCTTTTTTAACATTAAGTAATATTTTATGTTTTAAGATAGCTCCAGAAATAATTTTAGGCAGGAATGAAGAACCATATGATAGCAAAGTAGATGTATGGTCTCTGGGGATAACATGTATTCAAATAGGTAAGCATTGCTCTTTATTACTGTGTAGTAAGTTTTCATCAATGTTTCACCTCAATTTCTGTACCAAATAACAGATTTTTATTTTTATGTCAGTGTTTAAGGGGAGCAATCAATCTATGAAGGTTGTCTCTTTGGTTATTTGGCAATTTGTGTATATATATATATGTTACTTTAGGTATATTATATTTGCTGTATTAAATTAGGTCTAAAATAGTTTCTACTGTGGTATTAATTTTGAGGTATCTGTGTCTAATATTTAATGAGTATTTGTTAAACACCTAGAATATGTCTATGGTTATAGATTTCCCATCTATGAAGGGTCTCTAAAGCATTCATGAATTACTTACCGCTACTAAGGTTACTTAATACTTTGTGTTAGGTATGAGGATTAGATTATCAGGCTGCATACCTTATTGTACAGCTTGATTTTTTTTTTTGGTATCATTAATCTACAATTACATGAAGAACATTATGTTTACTAGGCTCCCCCCTTCACTAAGTACCCCCCCTCATACCCCTTCACAGTGACTGTCCATCACCACAGTAAGATGCTGTAAAATCACTACTTGTGTGCTCTGTGTTGCACAGCCCTCCCCCTGCCCCCATACACTCTACATGCTAATCGTAATGCCTCCTTTCCTTTTCTCCACCCTTATCCCTCCCTTCCCTCACATCCTCCCCAGTCCCTTTCCCTTTGGTAATTATTAGTCCATGCTTGGGTTCTGTGATTCTGCTGCTGTTTTGCTCCTTCAGTTTTCCTTTGTTTTTATACTCCACAGATGAGTGAAATCATTTGGTACTTGTCTTTCTCCACCTGGCTTATTTCACTGAGCATAATACCCTCTAGCTCCACCCATGTTGTTGTAAATGGTAGGATATGTTTTTTCCTTATGGCTGAGTAATATTCCATTGTTTATATGTACCACATCTTCTTTATGCATTCATCTACTGATGGACATTTAGGTTGCTTCCATATCTTGGCTATTGTAAATAGTGCAGTGATAAACACAGGGGTGCATATGTCTTTTTCAAACTGGAGTGCTGCATTTTTAGGGTAAATTCCTAGAAGGAGAATTCCTGGGGCAAATGAAATTTCTATTTTGAGGATTTTGAGGAACCTACATATTGCTTTCCACAATGGTTAAATAATTTACATTCCCACCAGCAGTGTAGGAGGGTTCCCCTTTCTCCACAACCTCGCCAACATTTGTTGTTGTTTATCTTTTCGATCATGGTGATCCTTACTGGTGTGAGGTGATATCGCATTGTGGTTTTAATTTGCATTTCTCTGATGACAAGCGATGTGGAGCATCTTTTCATGTGTCTGTTGGCCATCTGAATTTCTTCTTTGGGGAACTGTCTATTCAGCTCCTCTGTCCATTTTTTAATTGGAGTATTTGCTTTTTGTTTGTTGATGTGTGTGAGCTCTTTACATATTTTGGATGTCAACCCTTTATTGGATATGTCATTTATGAATATGTTCTCCCATACTGTAGGATACCTTTTTCTTCTATTGATGGTGTCCTATGCTGTACAGAAGCTTTTTAGCTTCATATAGTCCCGTTTGTTCATTTTTGCTTTTGTTTCCCTTGCCCAGGTAGATATGTGCATGAGGAAGTCACTCATGTTTATGTCCATGAGATTTTTGCCTATGTTTTTCTCTAGGACTTTTATGGTTTCATGACTTACATTCAGGTCTTTGATCCATTTTGACTTTACTTTTGTGTATGGTGTTAGACAGTGATCCAATTTCATTCTCTTACATGTAGCTGTCCAGTTTTGCCAGCACCATCTGTTGAAGAGACTGTCATTTCCCTATTGTATGTCCATGGCTCCTTTATTGTATATTAATTGGCCATATATGTTTGAGTTAATATTTGGAGTCTCTATTCTGTTCCACTGGTCTGTGGCTCTGTTCTTGAGCCAGTACCAAACTGTCTTGATTACTGTGGCTTTGTAGTAGAGCTTGAAGTTGGGGAGCGAGATCCCTCCCCCCCACTTTATTCTTCCTTCTCAGGATTGCTTTGGCTATTCAGGGTCTTTTGTGGTTCCATATAAATTTTTGAACTATTTGTTCCAGTTCATTGAAGAATGCTGTTGGTAATTTGATAGGGATTGCATGGAATCTATATATTGCTTTGGGAGGGATGGCCATTTTGACGATATTAATTCTTCCTAGCCAGGAGCATGGGATGAGTTTCCCTTTGTTAGTGTCCTCTTTAATTTCTCTTAAGAGTGTCTTGTAGTTTTCAGGGTATGGGTCTTTCTCTTCCTTGGTTAGGTTTATTCCTAGGTATTTAATTCTTTTTGATGCTATTGTGAATGGAATTGTTTTCCTGATTTCTCTTTCTATTAGTTCATTGTTAGTGTATAGGAAAGCTACAGATTTCTGTGTGTTAATTTTGTATCCTGCAAATTGGCTCAATTCCGATATTAGTTCTTGTAGTTTTGGAGTGGAGTCTTTAGGGTTTTTTATGTACAATATCATGTCATCTGCAAATAATGACAGTTTAACTTCTTCTTTACCAATCTGGATTCCTCGTATTTCTTTGTTTTGTCTAATTGCCATGGCTAGCACCTCCAGTACTATGTTGAATAACAGTGGGGAGAGTGGACATCCCTGTCTTGTTCCCGACCTCAGAGGAAAAGCTTTCAGCCTCTCGCTATTTGGTATGATGTTAACTGAGGTTTAATCATATATGGCCTTTATTATGCTGAGGTACTTGCCCTCTATGCCCATTTTGTTCAGAGTTTTTATCATGAATGGATGTTGAATTTTGTTGAATGCTTTTTCAGCATTTATGGAGATGATCATGTGTTTTTTCCTTCTTTTTGTTGATGTGGTGGATCATGTTGATGGATTTTCGACTGTTGTACCATCCTTGCATCCCTGGGATGAATTCCACTTGGTCATGGTATATGATCCTTTTGATGTATTTTTGAATTTGGTTTGCTAATATTTTGTTGAGTATTTTTGCATCTATGTTCATCAGGGATATTGGTCTGTAGTTTTCTTTTTTGGTGGTGTCTTTGCCTGGTTTTGGTATTAGGGTGATGTTGGCTTCATAGAATGAGCTTGGGAGTATCCCCTCCTCTTCTAATTTTGGAAAACTTTAAGGAGAATGGGTATTATGTCTTCTCTGTATGTCTGATAAAATTCAGAGGTAAATCCATCTGCCCCAGGGGTTTTGTTCTTGGGTAGTTTTTTGATTAGCGCTTCAATTTCGTTGCTGGTAATTGGTCTGTTTAGATTTTCTGTTTCTTTCTGGGTCAGTCTTGTAAGGCTGTATTTTTCTAGGAAGTCCATTTCTCCTAGGTCTTCCAGCTTCTTAGCATATAAGTTTCCATAGTATTCTCTAATAATACTTTGTATTTCTGTGGGGTCCGTTGTGATTTTTCCTTACTTGTTTCTGATTCTGTTGATGTGTGTTGACTCTCTTTTTCTCTTAATAAGTCTGGCTAGAGGCTTATCTATTTTGTTTATTTTCTTGGAGAACCAGCTGTTGGTTTCATTGATTTTTTTTCTATTGTTTTATTCTTCTCAATTTTATTTATTTCTTCTCTGATCTTTATTATGTCCCTCTGTCTGCTGACCTTAGGCCTCATTTGTTCTTCTTTTTCCAATTTCGATAATTGTGACATTAGACTATTCATTTGGGATTGTTCTTCCTTCTTTAAATATGCCTGGATTGCTATATACTTGCCTCTTAAGACTGCTTTTGATGCATCCCAAAGAAGCTGAGGCTTTGTGTTGTTGTCATTTGTTTCCATATATTGCTGGATCTCCATTTTGATTTGGTTGTTGATCCATTGGTTATTTAGGACATGTTGTTAAGCCTCCATGTGTTTGTGAGCCTTTTTGCTTTCTTTGTACAATTTATTTCTAGTTTATACCTTTGTGGTCTGAAAAGTTGGTTGGTAGGATTTCTGTCTTTTGAATTTACTGAGGCTCTTTTTGTGGCCTAGTATGTGGTCTATTCTGGAGAATATTCCATGTGCACTTGAGCAGAATGTGTATCCTGTTGCTTTTGGATGTAGATTTCTATAGATGTCTATTAGGTCCACCTGTTCTAGTGTGTTGTTCAGTGCCTCTGTGTCCTTACTTATTTTCTGTCTGGTGGATCTGTCCTTTGGAGTGAGTGGTGTGTTAAAGTCTCCCAAAATGAATACATTGCATTCTTTTTCCTCACTTAATTCTGTTAGTATTTGTTTCACATATATTTGTGCTCCTATATTGGGTGCATATATGTTTATAATGGTTATATCCACTTGTTGGACTGAGTCCTTTATCATTATGTAGTGTCCTTCTTTATCTCTTGTTACTTTCTTTGTTTTGAAGTCTATTTTGTCTGATACTAGTATTGCAACACCTGCTTTTTTCTCCCTGTTGTTGGTATGAAATATCTTTTTCCATCCCTTGACTTTTAGTCTGTGCATGTCTTCGGGTTTGAGATGAGTCTCTTGTAAGCAGCATATGGATGGGTCTTGCTTTTTTATCCATTCTATTAATCTGTGTCTTTTGATTGGTGCATTCAGTTCATTTACATTTAGGGTGATTATTGAAAGATATGTACTTATTGCCATTGCAGGCTTTAGATTCGTGGTTACCAAAGGTTCAAGGTTAGCTTCTTTGCTACCTTACTTTCTAACTTAACTCGCTTATTAAGCTATTATAAACACAGTCTGATGATTCTTTCTCTCCCTTCTTATTCCTCCTCCTTCATTCTTCATATGTTGGGTGTTTTCTTCTGTGCTCTTTTTAGGAGTGCTTCCATCTAGAGCAGTCCCTCTAAAATACCCTGTAGAGGTGGTTTGTGGGAGGCAAATTCCCTCAACTTTTGCTTGTGTGGGAATTGTTTAATCCCTCCTTCATATTTAAATGATAATTGTGCTGGATACAGTACATATACACAAAGGAATATTATTCAGCCATAAGAAGAAAAGAAATCCTGCCATTTGCAACAACATGGATCAACCTAAAGGGTATTATGCTAAGTGAAATAAGCCAGGCAGAGACAAAATACTATATGATTTCACTTATTTGTGGAATCTAAACACAAAACAAAAGGAACACAGTAGCAGTAGACTTATGGACACTGAGTAGTGACTAGAGGTTACTGTGCGGGAGGGACTGGGGTGAGTAGTTGAGAGTGAGGGCAATAAAAGGGCACAAAAATTTTCAGTCATAAGTTGGTCACTGGGATAGTAGTAAAGCATGGAAAATATAAGCACCGCTTCTGTAACATTTTCCTATGTTGACAGTAACTGCAGTAGTGGGGGTCCGGTTTCAATATGGGTCACTGTAGAACCACTGTGTTGTATACTTGAAACTAATATAAGATTGAATATCAATGATACTTCAATTAAAAAAATATTTGAAATGGAAAATATCCTTTGAATCCACTGAAGGCTACCGCAGTCTAGATTTAGTAAATCTCTATGGTTTTTAGCTAAGTTCAGTGTTCTTTGACTAAATAGAGATGTTCAGCTTTATAGTAAATGACAGATCAAAAATCACACTCTGGTTTGATATATTGATGGTACACCACTTAGAATTTTTGAATACTTAAAAAATCACAGTAGAAACACGAGTTATTTTATTCATTAAGAATTTGTTCAGTAATCCCTTCCCCTTCCTGGATCAAACTACTCATTCTTAAAGCTGTTGGGAGGACAGTGTAAAGTAGGTGTCCATGTCACCTGCTGAGCCATGGTAGCCCGGCGTGGCGTGTCAGGGTCCTGTGAGGAGAGGAGGGAGTTCCCGCAGTCAGAATGCCGTGTATGTGGAAGCAGAACCTGTCCAGGGAGGGCGGCAGTCAAGTTTGGAGATTCAGAGTCGTGGTGGGGTAACCAAAGCATTCAGACCTGGAAGTAGCCCAGCATGGGGTGTCAGAGGCCAAGGAGCACGTCCACATTTGGGGGTGGGTCACCTGACACAGTGGCAGTGCCTGATTGAAAGGAAGGGGGCTTCCCTCCTGAGGGCTGATGAGGAGGGCCTCACTGCAGAAAGTGATCCAGTTTAGATGGGGTGTCAGAAACTGAGTGGATGAAGTGGCCATTCACACTGTAGACAGGCTGGGAATGGGGTTTGAAAACTTGATGGGGAAAAGGGGAAAGGGTGGTGGCCAAGATGGGAGACTGGCTATGTACAGGGGCGAGTCATCAAGTATACTAAGAATAATGAGAGTGAGGTTTCTTACTGTCAGAGAAGGGTGCTACAAATAATGGGAAGAGAAGGCTCGAATAAATAGTACTATAGCATTGGATTTGAGATATTGTAGTGAACTCAGTTGTTTTCAATAAACAACTAAAGATATTTAATGTGCAAGTATGAATACAAATATATGAGGGACGTGTGTGTTCCCTTCCTTTATCCACTGACAGGATCTAAGGGAAGTGACACGGGCAGTAGCAGTGAGCACACTGCCTGCCACAGCTCCTTGGAGCCGTGTCTACAGTAGGGAAAGCATAAGATGATCCTGGAACATCTTAGTGGGCCAGAGAGCAAGGAGCTGAGCAGGGAATGATGGAGCCATGCCGGAAAGGCAGAAGTCGGCTAAAATGATTCTCAGCTGCTCAAAAATGAAAGAATTTCAACATCAAAATAAATGATAGTTGCAGGTTATAAATTATTAAATGAAGAATGTAAATCTATACAAGAAGAGAATAAAATTATCTTTATGCAAAACAGAATATTTATATAGACTCAAGCACCTTTTCACAAATACTTAATAATTACAAAGGAAAAAAGTGAAACCACCATGAAACCTTGTGGAATGGCCTTAAGTGATCAAAGTGAACACCATCAATGACAAGAACTCTGAAACCATGGACCTGTTCTATAGGATCATCATAGAATACACTGAGAAAAGCGTGACACTTGCTTCTGTGATATTCCTTCCAGAGATGTGGAAACTTAATTTAATAACAGCACAAAGCCAAACTGAGGGATATTCGAGAGTCAAAATTGTATACTTGTGAATTGTCAAGCTCATGTCTTCAACTGTCACCTTAAGACTAGAAAAAGAAGGGCAAATTCAATCCACAGTAAACAGAACAAAGAGACCCAGAAAAGATCAAAACAGAAATCAATTAAATAGAAAGTGAAAACAATAGAGAAAATCAGTGAGATCACAAATTAGTTCTTTGGGAAAATTAATGAAATTAATAAACCTCTAGCTAGATTGAACAGAAAGAAGACACAAACAACCAATATCAGGAATGACAGTGGACATGACTCCAGATTTTACACATATTGAAAGGATTATAGGGATATTTTATGAACAATTTTATGTAAGTTCAAAACTTAGAAAAAATGGAGAATTTCCTTTAAGGATGCAGATGATCAAAGGTCATTTTTGCTACAAAGGACATTATTGGGACATTTGATTGAAACTACAGTGGAGCTTGAGATTAGATAATAGTCATGTATTCATATTAATGGTCTGATTTAATGACTGTATTAGGTTCTCTTAGAATGTTCTTGTTTATTGGAAAAATACACTATTTAGAGATGTGCATCAGGGCAGCAATTTCCTCTCTATCGACTCATTTAACTAAATTCTCTGAACACTACTTGCAACTTTTTTCCTAAGTTAGGGTTTATTAAAAAAAAAAAACTAACAGTGCTTCCATGCTCCTATATAACAGGCCCATATTTAACAGGAAGTTTTCTTTCTTTTATAGCGGAAAGGAAGCCTCCTTTATTTGCTATGAATGCATTGCGTGCCTTATATCACATTACCAGAAATAAACCCCCTACACTACAGTCTAATGAATGGTAAGTATGGCTGAGAGATATATTGTTCAACATGGTAAAATTTAAATACTTTTTCTTAATGTTATCAAAATGATTTCATGTCAATGAGGTGAAGTGTATACAACCTGAAGAAATATTAAAATAGCTTTATTTTATCCTTACATCATGTTTGTCCTTTATTATCTCTACTTTTCATAGCATATATGTGACTCAGTTCAGTAATAAAAGATAGATGATGCTACATGGGAGCAAAAACTATGGCTTTTGTATAAAAAGTAATATACTGTTTGTACCTTAGTGACACATACAACCCTGATTTTATAATAAATAGCATGATTTAAACATTCATATTTTAAAACTGCAAATACAGATTGCCACAACCTGTACAGATATTTAATTGGGGAATGGTTTATAATTGATATGGTATAAAACTTAGGTAAAAATGATTTGATAATTTATCAGAATTACCAGATAATTCATAATTTTTGGATGATTCTAATTGTTATCATTTATTATTCAGAATGTGCTTTGATGTTGCATCTCCTAGTGCTTCTTTGATAATACTGTTATTCATGTAAAGAAGTTTATTGAGAACAGATGGACAATTTTAGGAAAGAAGGATTTTTATCAGTGATAGAAAATTTTAATGGGAAAGTCTTCAGGTGTATCTAGCATTTGAAACTTTCTAGGGGACTACCTACCGTACTTAAATACTTAACAAACACTTTAAAATTCACAAGTAACATGCATAAATTAGCAATAATTTATTTTTTATCATTACATTATTAAGGCAAGTTCACAGGTCTTTGCTGCTTCTGTAGAGATGTTTTGAAGAAATCTTGGCTCAGAGTTTATTATGGTACATCTGAATAATAAATACACGAAACACAGGCTGTCTTTACACTGGTTGATACTTTTGGGATTCAAAAAAGAATTATTGTATAAAAGAATTAAATCTTATTTGAATATTGATGACAAACATTGATGGAATATTTTTTACTTACTGCCTTACTGAACTCTCATCAGTAACACTATGTAATAGTATGTTACAGAATTCTAATCTTTAAAAACATTTTTACTGTTTTCTGGAACTTTTGTCCATTTGCTCAAGGACACTAAATACTTAGGTATAAAAAAATGTTCTTTTCAAAACAAATATCGTGATGTTCTGAAACATGCTATATGGAAGATGATTCAAGGGTCAAGCAAGAAATAGACGTGGCTAGAGAAAAGAAAAAAATATATTAAGAAGAATTTATCTTAGATTTGAATGCAAAAAGGAAAATGATTGACTTCCCTAATTTACCGCAACATAGAATGAGTTGTGATACTTAAGTATGTGAGAGCAGGATTTTAAAATAATGTGTGCAAATCTATCTTTGGAAAATGGTAAAGATTCATTAGTTGCTTTGCATAGCTTTTTATAGACTTACATGATGAAATATATAGTGTATTGTGTCTGCTTTTTTTTTATGATTTCTATTCTCCCTCCCACCCATAGGGACATGCCTTGATTTGTGGATGTGTTTTTAAAGGAAATAGCAATATGTTCACTTAATACTTTCCTTTACAATAGGTCCAGTTCTTTTCGCCACTTCGTAGAGTCTTGCCTCCAGAAAATCCCTAAATATCGCGCTACATCAAAAGAACTTTTAAAGGTCAGTTATACTCTGTTTTGTACACCTAAGAAATTATTTTAAAGAATGTGTTTTATTCTTCTTTGATTCTGAATCAGTATTAAGTACGCTGTACTGGGTTTTGCTAAAATACTAATTTCGTAATACCATTCTTTCTTGGAAATTTTCTTAGTTGCTAAGTTTTTTCGTTTGTTTTTCAAAATTAACTGCTTTTACCATGTCTGAATAGAATATATAGTTAAATATTCAATATAGTAGTACTAAATGACTTAATTTTTATATGAGCAAGAATATATTCATGAGTTACAACTACAAATTTTAACTCATGTGGAACAATGTCATTTCAGAGGTGGCAAAGTATAGTTTAACTTTAGATTTAATTTTTGTATCTACTATACTTTATATATTGATCTGTCCTATATAAAGTAATATGAAAGGAAGAGAAATGATGTGTAATACATTTACATAAATACTGTGGGAGAAAAGAGATTTCAAAAGAACTGTTAAAAATGGATATCACATTTTTGTTTCCTTTTGAGAAATATGTTTTTCTAACTTAGCAATGAAAATATTTTAAAAGTAATGTGAATTCTATTCATTTTTCAATAGGTTTGGTTATCTAATTTAAATAAATTATTAGTATATGCTTTCTGTTCTCAAAAATGTTTTCATTTAGAGGTTTGACATCTTATTAATAGCAATAATAGTATTGTTCAATTTAATATAGTTCTTAAAACATCTAGATAAAGCATTAGTGAGTAGCAGTTGACTATCTTTTTGTGACCCTAAGGAATTTTGTGGATGTTTCACTAGAAAATTAGACTTTCAGCATGAATGTTTTAGAATTTCAAAGAAGTTCAGTTTATTTTCACCAACACGCACTTCAATATGCAAGGATATTGAAAGGATCATGTACATATTCAGTAGGGTTATTTGCAACTACAGTATGTAGAAGAGCAGTATAAAGTTTCAGTAACACTTAGGGAATTCTAGGCCCTAAGCACACTTACAGTCTCAAATAAAAGCCCAAAAACTATGTATTCACAGTAGCAACAAAAGGTTTAGTATAGCTATGAATTATGTAAGTGAAAAATAAGCAGGATCCATTTGTAGAGAACTTTTAAATAACTTAGAATTACAAGATATATTATTTTCGGATAAAAAAGACCGAATATTATAAATAGTGGTACATACCAAGCTAAGGCTCAGGAAAAGGAAGAATGTGACTGGCTTCTTACATTTGCCTAATGAAAGCAAAAGAAGCTCTTTTGGTAATAACCCAACCCACCAGGAGTGGATACTTGACCTTGGGTGATCCCAAACCTGCATATGTATTCATGTACCTGGTCCATTTTGTATATTGACATTATGGGAAGTGATAGGAAGAATCTATCAAGTGCATCCTTCCCTTTGGCCTAATCACATTTCTGTTGCAGTCTGTCATAAGGAAAAAAAATAAAATGGAAAAAAGTGACTTACTGTATGGGGCTATTTATCTCAGAATGAAAAATTGATAATAATTATCCAGAATTAGAATAATGGCTATGTAATTTTGGCATGAACATTTGATGAAATAGTCTGTAGGTATTATGAGTTCAAATAACATAATAGAGCAATAAAAGGAGAATAATGTATAGTTACAACTCTTCAGGGAAGAAAGAAATTGAACTAATAAACGAGGTAAAAGTCTTAAAAGAATTCAAGATCATCTCATGAACTCCAGTGCACAAGGCATCTTTCTGCAATCTGTGTGCTAACTACAAAACAAAATATATACATGGAAAATTTCTGAGAAGAAATAAATATCCAAAAAATACCAAATGTAACAATGATAATCTTATAGTAGAATTGTTCTTTCTACTTTTCTGTATTGGATAATGTTAAGCTTTATTAAATATTAATGGTAAAAATCACTAATACATAACGTCTTTTAATCAACTGCTAGTGTTTTATGAAGTTTCATTTAAGCAACATAAAGGAACCCATTATACCCAAGTAGTATGTTATGCAATTCACCATCAGTAAATACATACATTCCTGTTGAAATCTAATGTAATTCAGAACTGATAGTGTCTCCTCTGTGAAACCAGTTCTAAGAATTTGTAAGCGTTTACTTAGGGCTCTAATTGGACTTAATTCTTAATGTTTACTAACACTCTGATTATTTCAACTCTGTATTTTCATTTGGCCAACAAAGGTGTCATGTTCAAAGTTTTCATGAAAAGTACAAGGGAAGTTATGTAGGCACAGAGTGTATACATGTAAATTAAATTTTATAAATATAAGAATTAAAAAGCGTAGCAGAATTAGATAACTATAGATTACATGCATTATCTATAATTATTTAGGATAGTAACTCTAGGGTCCAGGAAGGGATTCATTTGTTCTGAATGAAAAAATATATAGGTCTCAACCTGACTTTTGCCTTCTACTCTTAACCAGCACCCATTTCTTCTTCGGGAGCGCCCTACAACAGTGTTAACAGATCTCCTTGAAAGGGCAAAGGAAGAAAAAAAAAGAGTCCTGGACAATCTGCAGAATCAAAAGACGAAGAAAGTCCTTTCCCAGGAGGCACATAAAGGGCCAGCAGTAGGAGCACAGGAAGAAAAGGTAATAACTTAGAAACGGCTCAAGTATTGGGGTCTCTTTATTGGCTTCTCTCCTTATGTAACTTCTCTTGCCAGGAATCTTTTACATCCGTGGTTTCCAGATTGTGTCTTCACAGTGATTCTCTAAGGTCCAAGGTGAAGAAAAAGGTTTTGCATTCTTTAAACCAACCTCTTGGTAGTGTACATTAGCTAGTAAAGCTCTGTGAAGTCTTTTATTAGAGAAACCTGTTCAACTTTTATTTAATCTAGTCCCTCTCAAAATTCTGGTCTACTGAACAGTTTTTTGCCTGATTGTCTGATGGCATGGGACACGCTTTTGGAAGTATTTGAAATTACAGGCTTTGGAAGTTGACGGTGCTCACAGAGAAGTCATTAGCATTACCACCCATTCTCCTTATCTTGTTTATTGTATAAACCTTTCCCCCAGTGCCTTTTGTGTAATGTTTGATAAATGTTTATTAAGTTGGAAATTTCTTGCTTTTTTAAAAATAAATAAATAAATAAATAAAATAAACATGTGACTTAGCTAAATTTATCCTGGGAAAAAAAATTTCCAAGAATTCTTATTCTGTTACTAAGAACACTTCATTCTTTTCAGTTGTGTATAGGGATTCATTCCTCTACACGGTTCTAAAATACTCATTTTGTAGGTGAGTAAAGTAAGGCTCAGGGTGATTAACTAACTTACTGTAGAAGCATATGGGTTCGGATTCATATATTACTCTTGAGACCAAGTTGTTTCCATGTTGCCATGTTTCCAAATTTGCAGTAGAAATGTTACAGAACTTCCTCAAAGGAAAATATAAAGCTTATGATTTGTGGAGCTATCTTTTTTAGTCTAAGTATTTTCTGTTTTCTTCTTTGCTCATGTCCCAATGCCAAAGCTTTGATTCTTTTTTATTGCTTTCTATTGAGAAAGATCCCTGCATTCTGAAAACAGGAGTAGTAGTTACTTTTCTTTTTCATAACACTACATAATTAATAAACTATAAAATACAAGACTTTCTTACATACAGTTTTGGTATTTTTGATATTGTTTTTTTAGTTCTAACAGTAGTCCCTAGAAAATTGGGGCTATTTTAGGTATATGAAATGCTTTAGTGAAGTGAAATTAATAAAATTCTAATGTCATTAAGCATTAGAATAACAGCAACTTTTTAAGGCTGTGGATGTAAGAAAAGATCCTCCATATACCATGGGTCTGTATTTATTATTCTGCTTATCTTAAAGAGGTTTGGTATGGTAAGACTATAATATTGGTGCCCAGACACCAAAGTTTGCTGGGTTTCTTGGGAAGAACAGTCTTCTAATTATGATTAAATATATATGCAATTTTTAATTTTACATAAAAATAGATAGGAATTAATATTAAATTACTTAATGAAGAAGTTTAGGCTAAAGACTATATTCTGAGAAGAAAAGAAATATAAAAGGCTTCAATAAAAAATTACTAAAAGGGATGTTTATAGGATTAAAAGAAGAAAAGTTTGGGGTTTGTTTTCACCATTGGAATCATTGAGAAATGAGCAGCATCTCTGTGTATACCCCATGAGATGTGTAGGAGAAATGGATTTCAAAGTAATGTCAAAAATTTTAGAGAAAAGACTACACTTTGGAAATAACTCTGAATTGATTAACTTTTTCACATAGTTGGTTGGGATTTTTGGTATTTACTTGGTCATTTTTTTAATCTGTCAGCTAACAACTGATAAACTTTCTGGTGTTGGCAAATACAAGGAATTTCTCAAAATAGACCACTAACATTCTGAAGACTGTGTGTGCCAAGCGGTGTGCTAGGTGCTAATAATCAAGAATTCAGGAGATAAAGATATTTGAATCTAATACTCTTTTCCCTCAGGACCAAGATCACGGTGTTGGACAGACAGGAGCAGTGCACAACATTGGAAGTCATCAGTCTGTTCCCCGTATGTGCAACAGGACCAGGAGTCAAAGCGGTGGGGTTGACATTCTTCAGGATGCCTCGGGTAACAAGGATGAGCTACCCGTGATGGAGGGAATCGAAACAATTACGTCTAATGATTCTGCCATCCGTTCAAGACCTTTGAGTATTTGGATTTCAGTGAAACAAATTTCAACTTTGGTAACTAATTTTCCTAGTCTGGTTAGTTTAAGAGTTTGGGGTTTTTTTCCTTTGATGTACCAGAAGTTTGGAACATAATTTTAGGCAACTTATTTTAAAATGGCAAAAGGCTTTTTAATTCCCAGTTTAATGGCTGCATTTAGGAAACATGTTTTGAGAATGCAAAAAGAATATTTTTTAAATCTTAGAATAAATAAATACCATATAATGTATTATTTGAAGTTACTTAGATGAAAATGAAGGTATTTAAAAATAGTAAGTATACAACATGATATTAATGATAATGGTTGCCTTTGGGACGTGGAGAAAGGTTTAAGGTGGGTGATAATGAAAAGTGATTTTTGCGTTTTCCATAATGTTTACATTTTAAAAATAAAACTGGGTGTAATTATAGAAAATTACAACTTCTCAGTTTAGGAAATGTGGATGTTTGCTACACTTTCACGTGTCAGATTTTAAATTTTCTTGAAAACATTGGAAGGTCAGGTTAACTCCTTTTCACAATTGATAGGAATGCTTCCTTTTTAACTTCACTGCTTTCAGTATTACCAAAAGTTACTAGGCACAATATATATATACACAATGGAATATTATTCAGCTGTGAAAAGGAACGGCATTCTAATATATGCTACAATGTGAGTGAACCTTGAAAAAATGCTAAGTGGTATAAGCCAGACACAAAAGGACAAATATTATTAGAATTCCACTTATACAAAATATCAAAAATAGGCAAATTCATAGAAAGTAGATTAGAGGTTGCTAAGGGGCAAGTGGAAGATGAAATAAATACTTTTATTTATTTATTTATTTATTTATTTATTTTGGTGTCATTAATGTACAGTTACCTGAGCAACACTATGGTTACTAGACTCCCCCTATTACCAAGTCCCCACCGCATACCCCAGTACAGTCACTGCCCATCAGCGTAGTAAGATGCTACAAACATGTATATGTCTTTGAACATGATGTTTTAATTTCTGTGACAAATACATAGGATAAAATGGCTGAGTCATAGGGCATATGTATGTTTGACTTTCATAAGTAACATACAGGTATTTTATCTCAGATATGTCCTGCAAATATTTTTTCTCCATCTGTGATAAATTAAAATTTTTAGTTTTAAAATCCAATTCAAACAACCCACTAAAAATGAGTAAAAGCCATGAGAAAGCTAAAAACTTTTCCTCTAAAATCAGAAATAAGACAAGGATGCCTACTCACAACACTTTTATTCAACAGAGTATTGTAAGTCCTAGCTGCATTATCAGGCAAGGAAAAGAAATAAAAGGCACCCACACTGATAAGAAGTGAAATTGTCATTGTTTGGAGATGACCTGATACTACATAAAAAAAGCCCTAAAGACTCCACCAAAAACCTATTCAAATTAATATATAAACTATGCCACAATTTTTAAAAATGTGTTAAAAACTTGAATAGACATTTATCCAAAGAGTATATTCAAATGGCCAACAGCACATGAAAAAATACTCAATATAATTAGTCATTAGGGAAACGCAAATCAAAACTAGAATGAGTACCACCTTACAGCTACTAGGATGGCCAGCTATTTTGTTGTTGTTGTTGTTAGGTATCATTGATATACAATCTTATGAAGGTTTCACATGAGCAATACTGGTTACTACATTCACCCATACTATTGAGTTCCCACCTAACACCCCATTGAAGTCACTGTCCATCAGCACAGTAAGATGCTATAGAATCACTGCTTGTCTTCTCTGTGCTTTTACTGTCTTCCCTGTCTCCCCCCTCTACACTATGTGTACTAATCATAGTGCCCCTTAATCCTCTTCTCCCTCCCTTCCCACCCACCCTTCCCACCCCTTTCCCTTTGGTAACTGCTAGTCCCTTCTTGGACTCTGTGAGTCTGCTGCTGTTTTGTTAGATGGCTAGCTATTAAAAGAGAAAAACAAAAACAAAGATGGAAAATAACAACTAGGGAGCACGTGGAGAAATTGGAACTCCTGCTGTATATTGCTGGTAAGAATGTAAAATGTCAGCTGCTGTGGTAAACTGTTGATGATTTCTCAAAAAGTTAAACATCACATTTCCCCATGACTCAGCAGTTCTACTCCTAGATATATACCCTAAACAATTGAAAACAGGTACTTAAACAAATGCGTATACACAAATGTTCATAAAAGCAGTATTCACAATAGCCAAAAGGTGGAAACAACACAGAAGTCCAGCAACAAATAAATGGATAAAAAATTAGGGTATGTGCATACAATGGAATATTATTCAGCTATAAAAAGAAATGAAGTACTGTTATATCCTGTACAATGTGGATGAACCTTGGAAACATGCTAGGTGAAAGAAGCCAGACACAACAGGTCACATGTTATATGAAACATCCAAAATAGTAAATCCATAGACAGAAAATAGATTGGTGGTTACCAGAAGGGGAGATTAGGGAGCAACTGCTTAAAACATACAGGGTTTTCTTCTGAAGTATTATATATGTTTTGTAACTAGATATGAGCAGTCTTGCAGAACATCATGAATATACTAAATACTACTGAATTGTTTACTTTAAGTGATTAATCATACATTATGTGAATTTTGTCTCTAAGAATCCAGTTTGTATATTTTTTCTCTACAATGGGCAGTGGTTGCAGAATATCATGAATATACTAAATACTACTGAATTGTTCACTTTAAATGATTAATCTTACATTATCTGAATTTTGCCTCTATTTGAGAATCCAGTTTGTACATTTTTTTCATTATAATCAGTGTTTTTTGTGTCCTACCCAAGAAATATTCGCTGACCCCAAGGACATGAGAATATTCTGTGTATTCCTCTGCTCTGTGATTCTGGATTTTAGGTTTAGGTCAAGTGACTCTTTTCAAATTAATTTCTGTGTATAGCATGATTAAGCATTTATTTATTTTGAATACAGAGAACCAGTTGTAACAGCAGCATTTGTTAAAAACACTTTCCTTTCCTCTTTGAATTAACTTGACTTTTTGGTAGCAGATCAATCGACTGAATATATGTGGGTCTGTTTCCAGATTTTACTGTGTTCCTTTGCTCTATTCAGCCTGTTCTTCTACCAGTACCACACTGTTTTGATTACTGAAGTTTACATCTACCAACTTTTCATACCCCCTCAAAATTTTGGCTATTCTAGGTCCTTTACATTCACATTTAAATTTTAGAACCAGCTAGCTTGTCTGCTTTTTCAGATGAAATTTTATTAGAAGCTGTTGACTGGGATCTCCTACATGAATTACCTACTTAGTTGATAGTAGACTGGTCTAAGATGGTTTTGAAAGAAAAAGGTTTTGCTTTACTTCATTCTTTCCTCTCCATTGTTGTAGGTTACAAGGGAAATGCCAGAACATGAGCAGGAAACTCAGCTCAGAGAACAAATGTCTGTCTGTAAGAGAATTATACAGCAACATCAGAAACAGCTCATGAATCTGGAAATGAAGTTAAGGGCTAAGATGGATGAGCACCATCTCAGATTAGAGAAAGATCTTGAAACTCAGCGTAACACCTTAGCTGCAAAAATGAAGAAACTTATCAAGAAACATCAGGCTGCAGTGGAAAAACAGGTAGCTGACCAGTATTACTAATGTGTTTATTCTCACTTGTGACTATTTCAAAATTAACCAACGTGGCATTTTGATGTTAGGGTATCTGTTCCCCAGAATTAGCAAGTCAATTGGGGATAGGGAGAAATATTTATATAATAGGTAAAATAACAAGTGCCGAGTCGGGAACCAGTAGATATGGAATTATGTCCTGATAACTTGATAGTTTTATCATGTAACAGTGGTTAAAGTCAGGTAGATCAGATTAAAGATGATGACATGAGAGGTGAGACAGAGGCCTCCTCCCAAAGCCACATATAATATGAAATTATTGTTAATACAACTAACCGTAAAAGATCAACAGGAAAGAAGGCAGCACCAGACTGCTTACACCTGGAGAAAAGAACAGACCTCAAAAAATGTAACATACCAAAGCTGTGATCTGGGGGGACCCACGCTCTTCTCCCACCCCAGCTCACTGGCAGAAGGAAGAGAAATGGAGTGGAGATGGGGTGGAGGCCTAGGACCGCTGAACACCCAGCCCTGGAGATCTGCTGTGGGAGCAAGAACCTATATTGCATGGTGCTCGAGATTAGTGGGGTTGGAAAGCTAAGACAGGAGGAATAGTTGGACAGACTGAGATTCCAGCTGTTGTGGAAAACAGGGATTCACATCCAGCTGCTCTGGGACAAAAGAAAGGCAGGCAGTATGAGAGACTTCCTAACAGTGAGAGGGCTACTAAATGGGCAAGTATTTCATAGGGCTTGCTGCTCAGGAAAAAGGACATGTAGACAAAATTGTCCAGGTGCACTCAGCCCAGCAGGTTGGGAACTTTTCAGGAACTTCAGGCACACCATCCTCCTGGCTGGCTAAACAACTCCGAGGCCTTCCACCATGATATGCAGCTTGCTGCACCTTCCGGTAGGCTGACACTGGCTTACAAACCAGCTGCCCCTGCTCTATTGTCAGTCCATCCAGAGGGAGGTCCTGCCTAAAGCAGCTACAAATGCAAGGCATAGAGGGTTACACCTGTGTGTTTGGCTGACTAGTCTGGCTGTGGACAGATGCACAGTAGCCAGGAAGCAGGAAACATCTTTTCCCAACCCCCAGTCACCAGCGCCACTCTGCTGAGACCCCTGACATTGCTCCATGGGCTAAGTAACTCCAGGGAGTACGCTTTCAGGGTCTTAGAGGGTGCTACATACAAATATGAAATGCCAAAGGAACCTGGTTCAAACCAAAATCTCCAAAACCTCAGAAAAGAGGTCAAGTGAAAATGAACTCATCCATCTTCCTAAAAGAGATTTAAAAAAATCATAAACACATCCATGTAGGTACAGAAAAATACTCAAGAATGCAGGAACAAATCCAGAACAGAGATCCATTCATTACGGAATACAATGCGGGGATTTAAAAGCAGATTAGATATGGTGGAGGAGACGATAAATGAAGAAAAATTAAAGAAGAGGAATGCAAAGAAGCTGAGGCACAGACAAAAAGATCTCTAGGAATGACAGAATATTGAGAGAACTGTGTAACCATTCCAACTGGAGCAATATTCGTATTATAGGGGTATCAGAAGAAGAGAGAGGAAAAGGGAAAGTGTCTTTGAGGAGGTAATTGCTGAAAACTTCCCCAATCTGAGGAAGGAGATAGTCTCTCAGGCCATGGAGGTGCACAGATCTCCCAACACAAGGGACCCAAGGAAGACAACACCAAAACATATAATAATTAAAATGGCAAAGATCAGGGATAAAGACAAAATATTTAAAGAAGCCAGAGAGAGAGAAAAGATCACATGCAGAGGAAAACCCATCAGGCTATCATCAGACTTCTCAGCAGAAAACTTACAGGCCAGAAAGGAGTGGCATGATATATTTAATGCAATGAGGCAGAAGCAAGAATACACTACCTGGAAAGGTTATCATTTAACATTGAAGAAGGGATCAAACAATTTCCAGATAAGCCAAAGCTGAGAGTATTTACCTCCCACAAACTGTTTCTGCAGTGTATCTTGGATAGACTGCTATAGATGGAAGAGTTCCTAAGGCTAAATAGCTGTCACCAGAGGTAATAAAACCACATTAAAGAAAGCAGAACAAATAATTACTAAGCAAATGCAAAATTAAATCAACTCTCCCAAAGTAGGTTAAGGGATAGACAAAGAGTACAGAATATGATACTTAATATATAAACAATGGAGGAGGAAATAAAAGGAGAAAAAAAAGAATCTTTAGATTGTGTTTGTAATAGCACACTAAGTGAGCTTAGACTCTTAGATAGTAAGGAAGGTTCTGTTGAACCTTTGGTAACCACGAATATAAAGCCTGCAATGGCAATAAGTACGTACCTATTGATAATCACCCTAAATGTAAATGGACTGAATGCACCAATCAAAAGACACAGGGCAATAGAATGGATAAAAAAGCAAGACCCATCTATATGCCACTGAAAAGAGACTCACCTCAAACCCAAAGACATACACAGACTAAAAGTGAAGGGATGGAAAAAGATATTTCATGAAAACAATAGGGAGTAAAAAGCAGGAGTTACAGTACTTGTATCAGACAAAGTAGACTTCAAAACAAAGAAAGCCACAAGAGCAAAGGAGGACATTACATAATGATAAAGGGGTCAGTCCAACAAGAGGATATAACCATTACAAATATCTGTGCACCCAACACAGGAGCACGTACATATGTGAAACAAATACTAACAGAATTGAACATGGAAATAGAATGCAATGCATTCATTTTAGGAGACTTCAACACACCACTTACTCCAAAGTACAGATCAACCAGACAGAAAATAAGTAAGGAAACAGAGGCACTGAACAACACATTAGAACAGATGGACCTAACAGATATCTACAGAATGCTCCACCCAAAAGCTGCAGGGTACACATTCTTCTCAGGTGCACATGGAACGTTTTCAAGAATAGATTATATACTAGACTACAAAAAAGAACGCCAGTAAATAAAAAAATATTGAAATTGAACCAACCAGCTTCTCAGACCACAAAGGTATGAAACTAGAAATAAATTACTTAAAGAAAATGAAAAGACCCACAAACCCATGGAGGCTTAACAACATGCTCCTAAATAATCAATGGATCAATGACCAAATAAAAACAGATCAAGCAATGCAAATCTGTGGGATGCAGCTAGGGCTGTGCTAAGAGGGAAGTATATTGCAATACAGGCCTGCCTCAGGAAAGAAGAAAAATTCGATATGAACAGTCTAAACTCACAATTAACAAAACTAGAAAAAGCAGAACAAATGAGGCCCAAAGACAGTAGAAGAGGGACATAATAAAGATCAGAGCAGGCTGAAATAAAATCGAGAAGAATAAAACAATAGAATCAATGAGAGCAGAAGCTGGTTCTTTGAGAAAATAAGCAAAATAGAAAACCCCTAGCCAGACTTATCAAGAAAAAAGAGTGTCTAGAAATGAGAAAGGAAAAATCACTATGCGCACTATGGAAATACAAAGAATTATTAGAGAATACAGTGAAAAATTGTATGCTGAGAAACTTGATAACCCAGAAGGAATGAACAACTTTCAAGAAAAGTACAACCTTCCTTGGCAGACCCAGAAAGGAACAGAAAATCTGAACAGATAAATTACCTGCAGCAAAACTGAACTGGTAATAAAAATCTACCTAAAAATAAAACTCTTGGACCAGATGGCTTCACTGCTGAATTTTATCAGACATTTAGTGAAGACCTAATACCCACCCTCCTTAAAGCTTTCCAAAAAATAGACAAGGAGGGAATACTTCTACCCTCATTCTACGGGGCCAGCATTACTCTAATCCCAAAATTGGGCAAATACACCGCAAAAAAAGAAAATTATATACCAATATCTCTGGTGAACATAGACACAAAAACACTCAACAAAATCGTAGTAAAAAATATATCAAACAGATAGTCTATCATGACCAGGTATGATTTATTCCAGGGATGAAAGGATGGTACAACATTTGAAAATCCATCAGCATCATCCACCACATTAACTAAAATAAGGACAAAAAGCACATGATCATCTCCATAGAAGCTGAAAAAGCACTTGACAAAATTCAACATCCATTCATGGTAAAAAATCTCAACAAAATGAGTATAGAGGGCAAGTACCTGAACATAGTAAAGGCCATATATGACAAACCCAAAGCCAACATCATACTTAACAGTGAGAAGCTGAAAGCTTTTCCTCTAAGTCGGGAACAAGAGAAGGATGCCCACTCTTTCCACTTTTATTCAACATAGTACTAGTGGTCCTAGCCACAGCAATCAGACAACACAAAGAAATAAAAGGCATCCAGATTGGAAAAGAAGAAGTTAAACTGTCATTGTTTGCAGATGACATGATATTATACATAAAAAATCTTAAATATTCCACCCCTAAACTACTAGTACTAAGAACTGAATTCAGCAAAGTGGCAGGATACAAAATTAATACACAGAAATCTCTTGCATTCTATACACTAATGATGAACTAGCAGAAAGAGAAATCAGGAAAAAACAATTCCATTCACAATTGCATCAGAAAGAATAAAATACCTAGGGATAAACCTAATGAAGGAAGTGAAAGACCTATACACTGAAAACTACAAGACATTCAAGAAAAAGAAGATACCAATAAATGGAAATAACATCCCTTGCTCATGGATAGGAAGAATTAATATTGTCAAAATAGCCATCCTGCCTGAAGCAGTCTACCGATTCAGGGCAATCCCTATCGAAATGCCAACAGCATTTTTCAGTGAACTAGATCAAATAGTTCTAAAATTCACATGGAACCACGGAAGACCCCAAATAGCCAAAGCAATCATGAGAAGGAAGAATAAAGCAGGGGGCGGATTATGCTCCCCAACTTCAACCTCTACTGCAAAGGCAATTTGGTACTGGCACAAGAAAAGACCCAAAGACCAATGGAACAGGGTAGGGATCCCAGATATAAACCCAAGCAAATGTGGTTAATTAATATACCATAATGGAGCCATGGAAATACAATGGGGAAATGACAGCATCTTCAACAACTAGTGTTGGCAAAACTGGACAGCTACATGCAAGAGAATGAAACTGGATTATTGCCTAACCCCATAAACAAAAGTAAATTCAAAATGAATCAAAGACCAGATTGTAAGTCATGAAACCATAAAATTCTTAGAAGACAACATATGCAAAATCTCTTGAATATAAACATGAGCAACTTTTTCCTGGACGCAACTCCTTGGGCAAGGGAAACAAAAGAAAAAATGAACAAATGGGACTACATCAAGCTTCTGTACAGCAAAAGACACCATCAGCAGAACAAAAAGTCATCCAACAGTATGGGAGAATATATTTGTAAACAACATATCCGACAAGTGATTAACATCCAAAATATGTAAAGTGTTCATATGCCTCAACACCCAAAAAGCAAATAACCCAATTAAAAAATGGTCACAGGATATGAACAGATGCTTCTCCAAAGAAGAAATTCAGATGGCCAAGAGGCACTTAAAAAGATGCTCCATATCACTAATTATCAGGGAAATGCAAATTAAAAGCACAATGAGATATCACCTCATGCCATTTAGCATGGCCAACATTGAAAAGACTAGGAACAACAAATGGTGGCTAGAATGCAGAGGAAGGGGATCCCTCCTACACTGCCGGTGGGAATGTAAACTAGTTCAACCATTGTGGATAGCAATATGGAGGCTCCTCAAAAAACTAAAAATAGAAATTCCATTTGACCCGCGAATTCCACTCCTAGGAATTTACCCAGAGAAAAAAAGTTGTCAGATTCAAGAAGACATATGCACCCCTATATTTATCACAGCACTATTTACAATAGCCAAGATATGGAAGCAACCTAAGTGTCCATCAGTAGATGGATGGATAAAGAAGAAGTTGTACATATGCACAATGGAATACTATTCAGCCATAAGAAAGAAACAAATCCTACCATTTGCAGCAACATGGATGTAGCTAGACGGTATTATGCTCAGTGAAATAAGTTAGGGAGAGAAAGACAAGTACTAAATGATTTCCCTTATTTGTGGAGTATAACAACGAAGCAAAACTGAAGGAACAAAGCAGCAGACTCACAAACTCCAAGAAGGAACTAGTGGTTACCAAAGGGGAGGGGTGCGGGAGGGTGGTTGAGGAGGGAGGGAGAAGGGCATTGAGGGCTATTACGATCAGTACACATGGTGTTGGCGGGATCATGGGGACAGTGTAGCACAGAAAAGACATGTAGTGATGTGGCATCTTAGAACACCAATGGGCAGTGACTGCAATGGGGTATGGGGGGAACTCGATGATATATGTGGGTGAATGTAGTAACCACATTATTTTTCATGTGAAACCATCATAAGAGTGTATATCAATGATACCTTAATGAAAAAAAGTCATTAAGTATTCTGTTCTAGGCCTTGGGTACTTTGGTTATCTGAGAAGTTTGATAAATCAGTTAGTAGGTGATTTAGGTGTCAAAAAAACATTCATCATTCTCTATGTACTTTTTGGAAACCTTAAATTTATAGTAGCATTTTTATATCAGAAGAATTGAAGAGTACTGTAATATACAGAGAATGTTAAATTAAGAGGAATTAAGAGGGTTTCAGATTCAGATTTAGCCCATTTGTTTGCTACAAATAAGTATCATTCTACTGTATGATAAAGGTGCATTTTTTAGGAGTCTTTTGTGAAAACTGGTTTCTAATTTCCTAGGTGTCCCATTAGTTTCAATTTATTTTGATAATCACAGTTGTCAAGTAAAATGTGAACTTCTCAATAAATTTACACCGTATCTTCAAATATGTCTGGCTAGTCTGCCCTGGGGCATTTATAGCTACCCTGTTCACCCTTCCCTGCAAAAAAAAGAAGAATCACTCTCTCACAGGAACAGAGAATTTAGCAAAATAATTTCTGGTGTAAATGATTATTTGATTTTGAGATAATTTGGTGAAAGAATGTAGAAATATTTAGAATCCTGTTTGGTGTTGTACTTTCTTGAATACTTCGTAAAGAGGTAGATACTAACATTTTTAGGAAAGGAATTCATGAAACACGATGTACAATATGATTTTAGATTTGTTTTATATATTTATATCAATATCTATACATGCCTAGAAAAAATTAGGAAGGGTATGCACCAAAATGTTTGTATTGGTTATCTCTGGGTGGTAAAATCATGCAAGATTTTTCTTCTTTGTGTTTTTCTGTATTTCCTAATGTTCTACAATGAATGTGTATAGTTCACCCTTGAATAACATATGTTTGAACTGCACAGGCCCATTTATACACATTTTTTTTTTCAATTAAGGTCTTGGAAAATGTTTTGGGAGACAGTTTAAAAGATCATTTTCTTTTTTCTAGCTTTCTTTGTTGTAAGAATACAGTATAGAATTTATACAACATACAAAATATGTGTGAGTATCTGTTCATGTTGTTAGTAAGGCTGCCAGTCAGCAGTATGCTTTTAGTAGTTAAGTTTTTGGGGAATGAAAAGTTATAGGAGTATTTTTTTGCTCTGTTGGGAGTCAGCACCCGTAATCCCCACGTTGTTTAAGCGTCAACTATTGCATGTATCATCAGAAATAAAATAATAATATACAGGTATTTAATATTAACATTTTCATATTATTTAAAATACAAATTAAAAGTCAGGGTTTAATTTGAAGATGAACGTATTACATTGTTTAATACACAAGTCAAGCTAGATAAAAGGTCATAACTTAATTACATTTGTTTTATTTTATTAGTGGGAAGGTCGGGCAGCATACTCCACTTAAATGGGGGGAAAAAGGTGAAGACACTGACCCTGTAAAAGATCAGCATTTTAAAGATGAGTTCCATTTTAGTGGTTCTCTGAAATTCAACTCATAATGATGCTGAGTAATACTTGTTAATAATTTGTTGGATATTCTTGTTTTGGTAATGATTATACTCATTTTATATTCTTAGGTGGGAGGAAATATCCTTGCTAATGTGTATTAAACTGCTGCTTTGAAGCTTATCTACTTAGCTAATTTGATCCATTTAAAAATTTTCCTGTAGGCTAAAGTGATGTGCAACAAGGTGAAAAAATTTCAGCAGCGTATCCAGGATGAGCAGAAGAAAGAACTGGATAGCCTTTTGAAGACCCAGAAGAGAGAATACAAACTTCGAAAGGAACAGCTTAAGGAGGTATTTACTTTATAAAAATTTTCAAGCCACTTACCTGCTTACTGGTTATATTCAGTATTGATCTACTCATAGAACCATTAAGATAAATTTTTCTTTTGTTTGTGGCCACTAACAATATATCAGTTTAAGTGAGGACATTGATTATAACCTATTACTTTTCAATGGCTGAGATCCTCAGTTGAGTGGGATCTAAAAAGAGTGATCTCTTGAAAATGTGAATTACTTTATAAAGCTATTATTTGTAGTAGCTTTCCTAAGCACTTCTTAAGTAATTGAGTCACTAGAAATAAAAATATTTTAGCTGTGAAAAAGAGCCATTCATCTCGTCCTTTAAAAGTAAATCATACCTTCTTACTTTGGGCTCAGATTACGATAATTTGTTCTTATTCTCATTTTAACACAGAAGAAGAATAAGAGGCATTTCTTCTCATCCCATTTTCTTCAGTAGGAAAGCATGCTAATTATGTCTTTATGGCTACAGGATTTCATGTGTGTTTTCCCTTTATGTGCTGCTTCTTGAACTTATTTTTATCGCAGATCTAGTCTAACTGTGAGGAAATCCATGTTGTCCAAAGGCAATTTCTGAAAGGGGATTATTATTCAGGATAGTGGTCAGGACAGGAAAATGGTATGTGTCAACTATAGCATATTTATTACATTGCAGAGAATATAAACCAGCCATCTTTTGTAGGTATAAGATGATTTTTCAGAGACTATTGACCTTATGGTTCTTCACCTGTTATTCAAGAAAAAAACCAATTCTTTATTACTTTTGTGGATAAGATACTCAAATACATAAATATAAAAAGCACATAAACTTGTAGTTCTCAACTGAAGGATGTCAATGAGAAGACAGAGATAATACAGGCATATACACAAAGAATCATTTGGCTATGTTTTTAAAAATCTTTTGCCAAGGAAATTCCCCATCCACCAAGACTTCCCCAGTTTACACCCTCTTTTACAGACTGATGGACTGAAATTTTTAGTCCATGTAATTAATTATTAGCACACAGATAAATTAATCTTGATGAAATAACTATAATCTCTTTGGTATAGTGCTTTTTTGTGTGTAGGAATTTGACCTATAATTAGACATATAAGTCTTATTAAGGACATTGGTGGCACAAAGCCTTGCTATAAATACCCTGCCGAGTGAGGTTCATTGATAAGATTTTTCCAACTTTAAAGAGTATAACCTGCTATGTATTCCCATTACTGTAATCTAAAAGCTAAACTCAATACTAGAACGTGGGATTTGAAAAGATGGTAAATAGGATTCCCAACTGTACATAAATATCCAACAAAATCTAGTTCTATAGTTGTTTCCTAGTGAAATCAGGTTTTAGTTTTAGAAATGAATATGTTTTAGATAATCCTTTAAGCATATAATTCATAGTCTAACTAATAAGTCCATTTTCTTTTCGAAGGTAGTTTTGTGTCTGTGTATGTCTGTGTGTGTGTGTGTGTGTGTGTTCATTTAGAATGATTATTATCAGTATAGAGGAAGGGACATACTATAGTCTTAGTGGGTGGAAATTTCCTTTTCCAAAAATTTTGAAAAACATAGCCAAGTTCTTTCTGTATATGCCTGTATTATCCCTGTCTTCTCATTGACATCCTTAAGTTGAGAACTACAAGCTTATGTGCTTTTTATTTTTATGTGTTTGAATATCTTATCAATGAAAGGAATGAATAATTGGTTTCTTTCTTGAACAACAGATGAAGAACCATAGGTTAACAGTCTCTAAAAAATCATCTTAGACCTAGGAAAGATGGCTGATTTATATTCTCTGCAAGGTTGATGCATTGTAGGTTGAAATATACTAGTATTAATTAGCATCCTTGGGTTTGCGTCATTGAATGTATTGTCAGCATCCTCGGGTTTGCATCATTGAATGTATTGTCAATATTCTCATCTTGTCCAGTATAAATACATTTTTTTTAGGTAGTTTGTGAGATGATATTTAAAATGCTGTAGAAAAACATTGGTCTTGCCTTGTTCAGTGGTTATAGTGCTGAATATTAAATCTATTCTAAAAGGTCTCTATTTTCCTGTGGTTTTGTTGATTTTCCATTTAATTTCTGATCTTTTATACTGAACCCATCCTTAACTTTGCCATAAACTTAGTATTTCTATTGTTGAAAACAGAGGTGAGACATAACTATATTTTAACCTTAATTTTAATTCATGTGTGATTTTTACTTGAAAGCACTGTCTTCTTCCCCTTTTTGGGAGGACTTTAAAGAAAGATGTTTTACTTCATTCACCAATCATTGCGTGCTTTCAAAGCTACGAGCCATCCTAAATATAGCTGTGTAAAGCTAAAAAGTATGCATGTTTTCTAGTGTATGTTTTCTCTTTCCTTGTCCTACTTCATGGATAACTCCAGAAACAGAAAAATACTACCTACCTCCTTTAAGGTCATTGCCCTGCCTGTCTATGAGAGAGGGCACAAATTAAGTACTTTTACTGAAGATTACCAGCCACCAAATAGTATATTCATGCAGTTAATTTTTATGTATTTTGAACTCAGTTGTTTTTTATCTTGCCAGGAGCTGAATGAAAACAAGAGCACCCCAAGAAAAGAAAAACAGGAATGGCTTTCAAAGCAGAAAGAGAACATACAGCATTTCCAAGAAGAGGAAAAGACCAATCTTCTTCAACATCAGAGACGGTACCTAGAGCTGCAATGCCATCTCTTCGAAAGAAAGTTGTTACTTGGGTGCCATAACTTGGAGCAGGACCTTGTCAGGGAGGTATGTGTAAATGGTGTGAAATCAGAATCTTCCTGAAAATATGTCAGTCACATCCCACCCTCAGGGCCTTAGAGCGCCTCTGCTTGCCTTTGCCTAAGTCCTTCTTCCCTGGAAACCCAACCCACACAGTTCACCTTCTCCCTCACTTCATATCTCCTCAATTCTGATCTCCAAATCCTCCTCCCTTCTTTAAATATTCTTGCACTCCTCTCTCTCTCTCACACACACCACACATACACACACACACACACACACACACACACACATGTATGTGCACACACTTTTTATGGGGATCTCTCTCTCCCCAAGTAGAATGGAAATTAGATGAAGTCCCAGGTTCTGTTCAGGGCTTTTATATCCAGTGGCTAGATATATCCAGGCCTTGTAGCTAGTGGCTGGCTCATAATAGGTATTCAATAAATATGTATTAAGTAAATATTTAATAAATATTAAATCCATGAATGAAAGAACTGTTAATTTTTAAATATGAAAAAATTAATTGGATAACTTATGGGTGCCATGAAGATATATACTACCATTTAACATAATTTTATAATCATGAAATTATTCATTGGGAATATGTAGAAACTTATGCCAATGAAAACAACAGTTCTCATTATCAGGTATACCTATGAGCATAGATCAATTTATTTCCAAGAGTGGCTTAAAATAAACTTCAAGTATAACATAATTATTCAAATTCACTAATAATTAAAGAAATTCAAATTAGAACAATTGCATCAATTAGATAAGATCGGTCTAAAAAATTGGTAAGTCCTAGTAGTGGCATGGGAAAGTGGTCAATGCTGGTAAGAATATAAGTTGACCCTGCCATTTTGGAGCATAATTCAGCAGCTTTAACCATTTAATTTGCATGTGTCTTCTACCCATTGAATTCGCTTCTAGAATTCTATCCTAAAGAAATAGTAACATAATTATATGGTGTATCATGTGTAGATGTTTATTGAAAATTTGTCATAAAGCAAAAAATAGAAAAACTATGGCATCAGAAAGTAGAAGCTTCCTATAAAAATTATTTTAAAAATCTGTATTTGTCTATTATATTTTTAGGTAAAGAAAGCATATTATATGCCTATAATATATATTGTTATTAAATTTTAAAACTGTATATTTTTGTGTAATAGTTGTGTCATGATAAGTGTGGGGAAGGTTGGGAAACATGCACCAAATGTTGGCCCCTCGAGAAGGGGCAGCAGAGGCAAAGGGGGCACATCTGACTTCCTTCTACATAGAAAAAGAGAGAGAGTGTGTGTGAGTGTATGTGTGTGTGTGTTGTACATTTGATTTTTAAACTGAAAAAAATTGTAGTAACATTTATTGATCATGAGGTAGGTATTCTGACAGCTTTCCACTTATGAACTCATTTTACCCTCACGTTAATTTTATGAAACAGCTATGTTATGGTCTCCATTTGAGAAGTAATGAAATGGAAGCACAGAGAGTTTAAGTAATTAACCCAAGGACTCACTGCTTGTCAGTAACAGAGCCAGGATTTAGAAAGCAGGCAGCCTAGCCCTGGAGTCTTGTGTTCTTAACCACTGCACTATACTGGGTATACTGCATGTAATAGAATTGAATGTATACTCTGAAGAAATTCACAGGATGACTTAGAAATCCTGTTCAAATACAAAATTAGGAAACATAAATGATGGAAAGAGAGTAGAAAGGACATTAAGTCTCTTGGGACAGATTTGATATGTCTTAATCTTATTGCTAAAAGTAGTATAAATAGTAAATGAACAGATAAGGCAGTTGTGTTACTAATTGCCCATTTTCTTCAGTTCCAGTAATAAAATTCTAATATTCACTGTGCAGCCATTATTAAATGAGAGGATTACATCTATATCCTGGTTATTCTGTTTCTTAGGATTTTTTTTCTCCTGGCATTGTACATCAGCAAATTACGCCTTTGTCTTTTTTTATGGGATAGGAATTAAATAAAAGGCAGGCCCAGAAGGAGTTAGAGCATGCAATGCTACTGCGACAGCATGAATCCACGCAAGAACTGGAGTTCCGTCACCTCAACACAGTGCAGAAGATGCGCTGTGAGTTGATGAGTCTGCAGCATCAAACCGAGCTCACTGACCAGCTGGAGCGTAATAAACGGAGAGAGCGAGAACTAAGGCGGAAGCATGTCATGCAGGTTCGTCAGCAGCCTAAGAGTCTGAAGGTACCTTTAGCCTAAGCTTCTTGGCAAAGGAGAGCAGATAAAAGGCATCATGTAAACAGTAAAAGTCTAAGCCAGATGTCTGTCATCAAGAAATTGAATAAGCTTTTTTTTCTTTTCATTTTAAGCATGTTTGGTTAGTGTTGGTGTAGAGGGTCTATGGCTACAGACTTCTGCTTGTGTATTTCTCAGCAGAGTACCAAAAAATGGCCAGAACTTTTTAACTGTGGAAAGTGTCATAAATAAGATTCAAAATTCTCATTTTAAGTGCACCCAAATGTCCAGTGTTGATACTACAATCTACATATCAACATACTAACCTGCTGGCTTCTCTCTGTTCCAAGTTTTATAGTTTTGGAATCTTATTTCCTCTGAATGTGATTTGTATCCAAAAGAGGCAGTAAGTTCTTAATTAGTACAGAAACCAGTGAATGAAAAATGCCTTTTTACCCCCTCTCCCTTCATTGTCAATAGTCATCTTTAGAGGAATAGTGGAATTATCACACTGTTACTCCCATTCTTTCTGTGTTTGGTAACATAGGTAAGACCAGGGCATGTGTAGTTGGAGTGTATTTTTTTAATTAGTACATCAGAGTGAAACAAGGTTTTATATCCTCTCTTGTAGACAAATAAGGAAAGACAAGTGTTAGTGATATATAATATCAAAGGACTTTAAATTTTGTATTTGCTTTGATAGAGAAATTTATTTGTATGATACAAAATTCAAAAGATGCCAAAGTGTATTTATTTAAAGTTAAAGGTTTCCCTCTCCTTGTTCTTTAGACCACCTGGTCCAGCCCCCCCTACCAAAATCAACCATAGTTAACAATTCCAAGGAATTTTCAAATTTTATAACTTGTAATAAATATGTGAAGTATAATCGCATGAATCTTAATAAACAAAAAACCAAAATGACCCATTATATATGTTGTCACCCACAGTAGTACCTCAGTTAATCTGTACATGTCTGCACATTGTAAACTTGTATTTACATCCAATAAAGCCCGGTTCCACAGTATCTTCTTTACCCCCTTTTTCAAACTCTTTGACCATTTAACTATAAAACTATCAGGTAACAACACTTACCTGAATAACTCTCCTGAAGTGAAGTGAAATTCACTTACAGAAGTAATCGGTGTCCAAACCAGAAGCTAAACCACACCTAGTGGTATCTCTGATTCCTATTCAACTCCATTCATACAAGTTGTCCTGAACAAAACACAGAAGCAAAGCTAAGATTCACCCTTTCCTTGTGAATCAAAGTAAAATTTTATACTTTGCTGTATCTTCAAAACAGCTAATGAACATCGTTTACAGTGTGGCTCGTACGTTGACTATCCTCATAACCGTCATTAGTTAATGCTTATCACAATCAGAATTCATAATGATTTTCCAGATTTATTTTGTGTTTGCAGTGGTTACATAGTAGGGTTTCCCACCAAAAGATATTTAAAGCATGTCTATAAAATGAATTACCGTTTTAAAGTGAGCAGCACTGAGAAGTAAACCAAACTGAAAGCTTGTTTAGTTTTCTTTGGTCAGACCGTAAATCTGATACGACTTCATTTCTCTGGGGCTTGGAAGAGGTTAGTTGTTTGCTGTTTAGCCCTTCCTTTTTGTTCCCTGTTGTGGCACCCTTCTCAGTTTGAATGCTTGTAGACACTGGTCTGATTTTCACAGATACTGTTAAAAAATCAAGGGGAAAAATAATGTCTCACTGTTGTAGTCAGATTTCAGATAGAGAGCGTCCTTCTCATGATACATAAGCTCAAGATTTTCCATAAAAGAAATTGTTCTGTTACTTTAGTGGGAAAGAAAATCACCATGTTCCTCTTAGTTGTATATATCTGTCTACTTGCACAATTTGAACAAAACAGACTCTTTTTTTTATTTAAGGTATCATTGATAAACAATCTTAAGAAGGTTTCACATGAGCAACATTGTGGTTTCAACATTCATTCATACTATCCAGTCCCCCCCAACCCACTGCAGTCACTGTCAATCAGCGTAGTAAGACACTATAGAGTTATTACTGTCTTCTCCATGCTGTGCTGCGTTCCCCGTGACCCCACTATATTGTGAGTGCTAATAATAGTGCCCTTAATCCCCTTCTCCCTCCCTCCCCTCCCATGCTCCCCAACCCCTTCCCTTTGGTAACCCTAGACCCTTCTTGGAGAAAACCGACTCTATTTTAACATCATGTCATTTCATTTACGTAAGTAATAGTTGCAACTTTTTTAGGTAAATTTGTACTTACTAAGTAGTAGTTCAACTTCAATAGTTGCAACTATTCCAACTTTCTCCAAGACTTTAAGGGGGATAGGAGGACTTCAGTTTGCACACTTAGGTAAGCTGACAGTATTTGTAGACATTGGGTAAACACCTATTTATCTGCCATTTCTTCATCTGCCATTAGGTGACGTTTTGTCAGTATTAAGTGATTAAGAAACAACTGGAACATGTTTATCCTGCTTTCACTTGAGTGAAACATTGAGGAATATAGTTTGTTCTTGGTATAAGTATTAATCGTGTTGAAAAAATTTTTCAGGGCATTCCTTTTTGTCATTAGCTAGTGATATGGAGGGACTGTAGTTTTCTTGGCAATATATTTGAATATTTAAAAGTTTTTTAAAGAATGGAGGCTATTACACAAAGTCAGAAGAGAATTCTAAATTTCATTGTTCCATTTCTGGCTAACTTTGAGGTAATTTATTAACCAAGGGCAGTATTTAAGAGCAGTGCTAAGCGTAACTAAACCAAGAGTTTGTCTTTCTAGCTAGACATTTCTTGACCCTTCACTGAATAAAGGTACATGACTATGATTTAGTACCTCAATTAGTGTAAAATGCAGAAAAGGATATTTATTTGATTTTGTAGTATTGGAGCAAAGAGTGTGAACTAGTTCCTTGAGAAGAGTGTTTGATCATACATGCATTTGCACACTTAGTCAACCATTCAATATCTGGCATTATATATATTGAGGTAAATAATTTCGACTATAGGTTCTGCCTTTGTGTAGCAAATGAGTGTTGTTAACTTGTAGGCTTGATGGGTATACCTTATAAAATATATCTCATCTTACTAATTTTTCTTGAAACTTGAGTTCATATAATAATTAACTTGTGATTTAAAGCCAGAGTTATTCTGTTTCTGAACTCAAATTATTTTATCTCATTAATGTTTATGTAGTTCATGTCTGCTATCATTACCACAAGAAGAGTTGTCCCTTCTCTTGCCTCATAACTTTTCTTTGACCTTTGAAAGATTAGTTAGCAAACTTTCAGGTTTTTGCTCATGGTGCTAAAGAGTAAACCCTAAGGAGAAGCAGACCCAAAACTTAGCCATCTTAACTGAGCAGTATGACCACAACACTAATGAAATGCTCTCCACTCGAGCTGTAAGTTTACTTTACTTAGGCAAAACCAATTTAGTGCCCCTTTCCTTCCACCGCCCAAATAAAATCCCAACAATTGAAATATTAAGTTGGAAATGAAAACTCTGCTGCACCTTGGGAAATAGTGATGGTGGTCCATATTCTTCTTGTTCTCAGCATTGCTTGGAAATTGCATGATGCATATGTAATTCTCTTTGACACATTTGGACATGAGGTTCCACGTAGGCTCTCTGCTGGTGCCTTGCAGAGGTTTAGTACATATACCAACAGTGTATCAAGATTGGAGAAGCAACTTTGTTAAGCAGTGTTCAAAAAGTAGTACTTTATTGGGAATCCAGATGGTCACATTTGAGTGCAGGTACAAAATAGTTGCTATGTAAGTTTACAGACTTTTTCTTAATGGGCCAGATAGTAAATATTTTAGGAGGAAAAATTGAGGTTATTATATGTGTGTTTACATAGCCATTTAAAATGTGACCATCTCAGAATGTTAAAAACCATTCCTAATTAGTGGACTATTGAAAAACAAAAACAGAAAATCAGGTAGCTGTTCAGATTTGGCCCATAAGCTGTGGCATGCTTGTCCCTGTTCTGTAGTTATTTCCATTGGAGAGAAGAGATTCACAGTCTTATATCAATCAGATATTATGTTTTTCTTTAGAAAATAATGATTATTTAGGCATCATCCAAATAGCTTATGATAGCTTTGTTCTTATAATGCCGTCATTGGTTGCTGTGTTTTCCTTTTCCAGAGATGTTTACTCCAAGATGTAAAAGAGAACAGTTGTGCCCTATAGAAGAGTAGTCTGTCTTAACTTACACCTCCTCCTTTCCAAAGGTCATGAAAAGATAGCTCACAGGAGGATATATCTGTTTTCTTTCTCTCTTTCAGCCGCATTTGGATGAAGCACAGGAGGCAGAGTGCCAGGCTTTGAAAACGCAGCTGCAGCAGGAACTGGAGCTGCTGACTGAACTTCAGAGCAAGATCAAAATGCAGGCTGAGGCGCAAGACGCTCAGGAGCTTCGGGAGCTTGAACAGAGGGTCTCCCTTCGCAAGGCACTCTTAAAACAAAAGGTATACGTAATAGAAAAAAGTAATTGTGCCAGTATTTACTTTCATCAAAATCATTTCGTAAATATATTTTCATGATGACAGAGGTGGCATTAGATTGTTTTCACACTACCATATTTCCTTAATTCTAGTTTTGGTAGTGTTTTCTTTTTCTTTAAAATTACTGATTCAGTAATGAACCTTAAAATTAATGAGTGTGATATATTAAAGGAATATACTTAAGTAGTAATTGCTAGAGGAATGATGTGGAGTTATGTGAAGACAGTTGAATTGTAAAAGGATAGCTCTGGCTCCGTCTTCCTCACTTCTTTTGTGTACCTAGTTGTACCTACAGAAATTGGAGAGAAACTTGGATAGTGAAGGAAAAAACTTTAGTAATTGCTTGAGAGAGACAAGGAAAAGGGATCAGGAATATACTTTATTCATTCATCCCTGGTCTGAAACTGTACAGATTGATGCATTACTAGAAAAGAGAAGGTGAAACCAGTTTTACACAGTTGAAGAGTCAGGCTGAAAATATTATTTCTAGCTGTAGCTCTATTTATTTTACTTATTCTTTGTCATGTATATTAGAACTAGAATCCCTAAATTCACTTGTGTCCTTTAAGGTACTGAGGCTGTGTGTGTGTGTGTGTGTTGGAGAAAGAACAATGGGTAGAAGCTTTTGAGAAAGAAGGAGAGGAAAGGCATTTGTCCTGAGTAGCAGCAGGATATCAGTTGTATCCAGGATGGAACGCTATGTTCCAGAATTCCTGGGCCATAAGTTCCCAGCAGCTGGCACGGTCTTAGGTCCCCTGTGAGTTAACACGTGCCTAATGGTTTTGTCTATTAAAAATTGTCATTGCTTCTGGACCACTAATTGGCCCATAGATTTTCCTCTACTTTCTACAGTTCTTGTGATAAAAATAGAATACCTCATTTCTATTAAAAAAAATATGTTCTTAAAAACTCCACCTAAATAAGGTGTTGCTATTTCTCTGGCACAGCTGTCTTTATTACTGGCTCTTTAAGAGTTACTTGCCTCTAAAAATTATCTCAATGGGAACACAGAAACACATATAAATTTTTAGAAAAATGTAGTCCCATGTACAGAATTCGTAAATCTGCCTGATTTCAACTTGCATACTTAAAATTTAATCTAAAGTTCCATCTCTTATGCTTCAAAATTATCACTAAAAGAGAAACCTATAGTATTTCAGTAACAGTGTTATGAGAGAAATATTGGTACTGTTTTATTTGTATTTTTAGCTCCACCTAGTGGCTGCGAGTTAAAGAGAGCTAATTAGTATCTTAGGTGTAGTCTTATTTCAATATATGAACTAAGGCCTTTATGTTCTACAAAATCAGGTAAAATGTTGGCATGGGGCTGATACCATTGCTAGAAGTGCAGTGGCACTCTCATCCATTGTTAATGCGTTTTGGAAAGCAATTTGGAAGTATATATTGATCTTTGAAAATGTTAAGCAAAGAATTTAGAGAATTTAGAGAAAAGAAATCCTGAATACAGGAAAAGCAATACACATAAATATGTTAATTATGGCATAGTTTATAATGGTTGAAAACACCTAACCATCTAAAATAATTAAGTGCTTATGACCAAGTCACTTAATAAAATCTTACTCAACCATTTAAATAATGGCTATAAAGATAGTATTAATGTGGAAAAATGCTTATGAGGTGTTGAATAAAATAAAGACAAATCACACTTAAAGTGAGTTGCACTAATACTTATAATGGCTATATTAATATGGTAGATTGGTTGTGGTGGTTTGTATTTGATAATAGACATGCATAAAATTATTTAGTATTAAAAATAATAAAAGAAACAGTGGAATAAATCTACAGTGCTTTGAGTTGCTACTTGATTTTTAGGGCTTATGTTTATATTTCAAGTGAAGTGCATGACTATAAAGCAGTTTGGGGTCAGTCAGTTGGCAACTACCAAGGCAGTGATATACCCATGCTATGATTTGAAAACATCGTAACATCCGTATTTTCTGTACTTTGTGCCTACTGGTTGTACAGCTAAGAAACAGTCATCTGAAAATAGAGGTGGAACCAGAGAGAATGTTAGTTGTTTCTAGATGAATAATAATTCTGTTTGAAGATTGCTTTCAGCCTCCAAATGAACCAAGAATTGTCCTCCAGGTCGAGACACCAACAGAGGACGCCTCAGTTGAGGCTCACATGAGGTCTTACTGCAACTTTCCTTGTGTTTCATTTACATTAAAGTTTCAGCAAAATGACAACATAACTATGTGCATTTCATACATGCATAAAAAGTGGCACTATTTCCAAAGTATAAATGGGCTTTTTTTGTCTTAATATTTCCTTTAATTTTCCCTGAATATTTCACTTAATATCAACAAGATGGTTGATAGTTTTTAAATAAGAATTGACAATTGGAATATCTTACAGGACCTTCCAAACTGAAAATATTCACATATTTGATTTCAGAGAAGATAGGTTAGGAGAGAAGTCTCAGAAGTCTTATATCCAGTGAAACCACCTTTCTTATTTACAGTAATAAATAAGATATTTTCAAAGAAATGGGAGTTAATATAACCTATCACAAATCTTAGTTTTAATTTTTATTGAAAAATATTCTGAGTTTCTTAAATGACAAAACTAATTCAGCAACGAAAATTGAAGCTGTGCTTACTGGATGAAAGTGGATAAGCATTAATGTGTTTAATATTTTTATCATGAGTTTCCTTCAAATAATATACAGGGCATTCAAATTAGTTAAATACTCAGTACAAGCCTATCCTTTATTAGGCCCTTTGAATGAAATGTTCTTAATAAATGGATTTTTGAAATTTTAAAATAGAAAAGATTTAAAAGAAAAATTTGAAGTTATTTGAATCCTTACAGATATATAAATTTAATTCTATATGATTTGGTTATTTTATATGTAGATATTAAAAGAGTGGAAAAGTTATTTTACAAATACATATTTTTTTAAACTTGGCAATTATAGAGAAACAAATAGAAATTAAAATGTCTTTAATCTCATCACTCAGAAATCACCAGTTAACAATTTGATATCTTTTCCTTAGAAGAAGCATTGTGTCTAATCTAGGTTCTCTTTCAACCTTCATTAGGAAGTGCCCTCTCTAAACCTTTGTAACACTTTAGTACTTAGAGTTTAATAATTTTCAAACTCACCCTACCAAAGTCCATTCTGGCCTATTTGTAATTCCCCACACACATTTTATCATTTTGCATGTCTTTGCCCATGTTCCCTCTGCTGAAAATATCTTTCCCTTCCCTTGTCTTCTGGTAAACTTGTGCTTTTCTTTCCAAATCCAGTTTCTGTCACCTTCTCTGAGAATAATTCTTTGCTCTACTCCTCTTCCCCTATAGAGTGAAGTACTCCATCCCTTTGTATTTCTGCTTTACCTTATAAATCTGTTATTACATCTTATCATATTATGTGGCAGTTTCTTATTTGCATTTGTTTCCATGCTAAATTGTGTGTTTTTAAAAGGGCACTTTAAAAAACGATACATAAGAGGGGACTTGATAATATGGGTGAATGTTGTAACCACAATGTTGCTCATGTGAAACCTTCATAAGATTGTATATCAATGATAACTTAGTAAAAAAAAAGATACATAAAGATTAAACACATTTGTTGAGCTAGATTTCTGTGTAGAGAACAATGACTATTGGCTTAAGTCCTCAAGTATCTTGAAACCTAATTTAATACTTCTTTACAAATACTCTTTATTTCCTATTTTTTAAAAACTTTGTATCATGGAAATTTTCAAACATACAGAAAAAGTATTAGTGAAATTATTAAGAACTAGTACGATGAAGTCCCCAAATACTCATTACCCAACTTCAACAGTTATCAGTATCTTGTTTATATTTCATCTGTTTCCCGACTCCACATGCAGCTTTTTAGGGGAGCAGAATAGGGGGCAGAGTATCTGAAATATTTTAAAGCAAATCCCAGCACAGAATCATTTCACTCCCAACACAGATAAGGAAATAAGGACTCTTTTACTTCAACATAGTCATAATTCCATTGTGTTAACTAACAAAATTAAAATAAATGTTTAAGATTACCTAATACTCAGTCCATACTTAGATTTCCCTTTGTATCTAAAAAAAGGTCTTCTTGGTTTATTTAGATTGGGGCCCAAACATGGTGTAGACAGTGCATTTGATTGTCTTTTAAGCCTTTTAGTCTCCCGTGCCCTTTTTTTTATTATTGTGGACTGGGTCATTTGCTTTGTAGGAATTCTCACATTTGAATTTGGCTGATTCCATCCTCATGGTTTCATTTAATGCATTCCTCTTTACTTTACATTTCCTGTAAACTGGTAATTAGATCTAGGGGCATGATTATATTTACTTTAATTTTTTTTCTTTCAAGAATTTTTGCGAGGAATTTTCATAAGGATTACTGTGTTACACTTCCTTTTGCATCACATCAAAAGATATATAATGTCTAGTCCCACTTTGAAGTCATATTTGATGACTGGGCTCAGATATTCTCATTCATTAACAATTTCTCAATCAACTTCTTCCCATTGTCATTGACTTTATTTTGTATTTTTTCACACTAAAAACTATTTATAGTCAGCTATATTTATTTGTAAACTTTTGAGTTGTCCAAAACTGATTATGACGGCTACCCAACCACTGATTTCTAAGTACATAGAGTCTCCTAACTTTCTAATGGAAACTTTATGGTTTTTGTTTGTTTTTCACTTAATGCTCTGATCTTTCTGGAATATGATATCAGATGAGGTTCCATTTTTATTTTCTTCCAGATGGTTAGCTACTTGTGCCTGTGTTGTTTTTCCCATTAAATTAATTAGTGCTTTTGTCCTGCATTAAAAACTTACAAACTTCATTCTGTTTCTATGTTACTAATTACTGGTTCCTACACCAATACCATATTTATTATATAGAGTGACCTTATGGTGTATCTAATAAGGCTAGATTCTCCTTACACATTTTCTTTTTCAGTCTTTTTACCTAATGGATTTGGTAGCCATTGATGATAATCACCAATTGCCTTGATTTATTATTTCAATAGAGATTATTACCTTTGCTTTTAAGAACTTGATTTTACACATTTTAGCAATATAAGTTATATATGAATCCTACAGTACATCTCTTTGATTTTTAAATGTACATCCTTTAAAATAGCCAGAGTGGACATTTTTATGATTCACTTTAAACCAGAATAATTATTGTTTCTGTAGTTTATAGATTTTTTTAAATAAATGAGCTTTCTTTTTGCTTCCCCCCACCAACCCATAACAGATGGAAGAAGAGATATTGACATCACAGAATGAGTGCACTGAAAGGATACGAAGCCTGCTGGAGCGTCGAGCAAAAGAGATGAATGCTTTCAAATCTGAAAGCGAGGGACTAGGTTTTAGAAACGTCCTTTCTAACCTTGCCCCTGAGGCATTCAGCCACAGCTCCCCCACAGCTCCTCACAGGGGGCATCCCATAGGTGGCCTACAACAAGCCTGGGGCCATCCAATAAAAGGTGGGTCCCCAGTCATGCAGGTCACCCTTCTGAGCCAATGCATGGGGTACCCTGAGGTAGCAGTATGGGAGTTCGCAATAGCCTTCAGGTTCTGAGGTGGACAGCTGCCGGAGGATGAACGGAACACGGCATGAACTGAAGCACCAGTGTCACTTGACAAATATCCAATGGGTCACACGTCTTACACGTAACTTAATAATTGAGAATGGCGAGGAGGAGCCAAGATGGCGGCGTGAGTAGGACAGCAGAAATGTCCTCCCAAAAACATATATATTTTTGAAAATACAACAAATACAACCATTCCTAAAAGAGAGACCAGAAGATACAGTACAACAGCCAGGCTACATCTACATCTGTGAGAACCCAGTGCCTCACGAAGGGGGTAAGATACAAGCCGTGGCCAGGCAGGACCCGGGCACCCCCCACCCCAGCTCCTGGCAGGAGGAGGAGAGTCAGAGCGGGGAGGGAGAGGGAGCCCAGGACTGCTAAATACCCAGCCCTAGCCATCCGCACCAGAGCACGGACACACAGTGCGTGGTGTGCTGGATACTAGGGAAACTGAACAGTAAAACCTGAGAGCAGGTCCCTGCAGCTGGCGCACCTGGGACAAAAGAAAAGCAAGTGCTTTTTGAAGGTCTTAAAGGGACAGGGGCCTCACAGCTGGATGGAGGCGTCCCAGCACACTCAGCCGAGCAGCTGGGAATCCCGGGGAAGTCCAGGTGCCCCGACGCCCTGGGCGACAACGCAGCTCGGAGCCCCTCACAGTGATAAACAGCCTCCCACCCATTCCCCCTCTGGTGCGGCCCCACCAGCGCAGAGGAGCAGCCTAAAAGTGGCCACGCCCACAACAACCATGCGGAGCTTACTCCACAGTAGCGGGGCAAGAATCAGAGACCCGTCTGCACGCAGCTGCCCAGTAAAAGCCGCTGGGGGTCACCGTTCTCCCAGGAAAGGAAGGCCAGGAGCGAGTGGATAGGGACTTTGATCTCCCAGCAGACACACATGCCAACTGCCTACGACTACCTCTATCACCATGAAAAGGCAGAAGAATTTGATACAGACCAGACTAACCCAGACATCCTCCCCCGAGAGGGAATCTGAGGAGATAGATTTAACAAATCTTCCTGAAAAAGAATTCAAAATAAAGGTCATAACCATGCTGATTGACTTGCAGAGAAATATGCAAGAGCTAAGGAGGGAGAATACAGAAATAAAACAATCTCTGGAAGGACATAAAAACAGAATGGACGAGATGCAAGAGGCCATTAATGGAATAGAAATCAGTGAACAGGAATGCAGAGAAGCTGACACAAAGAGAGATAAAAGGATCTCCAGGAATGAAACAATATTAAGAGAACTGTGTGACCAATCAAAACGGACAATATCCACATTATAGGGGTACCAGAAGAAGAAGAGAGAGAAAAAGGGCTAGAAAGTGTCTTTGAATGATTAATTGCTGAAAACTTCCCCACACTGGGGGAGGAAATAGCCTCTCAGACCATGGGAGCACACAGAACTCCCAGCAAAGGGACCCAAAGAGGACAACACCAAGACACATAATAATTAAAATGGCAAAGATCAAAGACAAGGAGAGAGTATTAAAGGCAGCCAGAGAGAGAAAAAAGGTCACCTACGAAGGAAAACTCATCAGGCTATCATCAGACTTCTCAACAGAAACCTTACAGGCCAGAAGAGAATGACATAATATATTTAATGCAATGAAACAGAAGGGCCTTGAATGAAGGATACTGTATCCAGCACAATTATCATGTAAATATGAAGGAGAGATTAAACAATTCCCAGACAAGCAAAAGTTGAGGGAATTTGCCTCCTACAAACCACCTCTACAGGGTATTTTAGAGGGACTGCTCTAGATGGAAGCACTCCTAAGGCTAAACAGATGTCACCAGAGAAAATGAAATCACAGCAAAGAAAGAGGACCAATGAAATACTAACTAAAGGCAAAAAATAAAATCAACTACCCACAAAAGCAGTCAAAGGAAACACAAAAGAGCACACACACACACACACACACACACACACACACACACACACAAACACCTAACATACAAAGAATGGAGGAGGAGGAATAAGAAGGGAGAGAAATAAAGAATCATCAGACTGTGTTTATAATAGCTTAATAAGTGAGTGAAGTTAGACAGTAAGATAGTAAAGAAGCTAACCTTGAACCTTTGGTAACTAAAACCTAAAGCCTGCAATGGCAATAAGTACATGTCTTTCAATAATCACCCTAAATGTAAATGGACTGAATGCACCAATCAAAAGACACAGAGTAATAGAATGGACAAAAAAGCAAGACCCATCTATATACTGCTTACAAGAGACTCACCTCAAACCCAAAGACATGCACAGATTAAAAGTCAAGGGATGGAGAAAGATATTTCATGCAAACAAGGAGAAAACAGGTGTTGCAGTATTAGTATCAGACAAAATAGACTTCAAAACAAAGAAAGTCACAAGAGATAAAGAAGGACATTATATAATGATAAAGGGCTAAGTCCAACAAGAGGATATAACCATTATAAATATATATGCACCCAATACAGGAGCACCAACATATGTGAAACAAATACTAACAGAATTAAAGGAGGAAATAGAATGCAATGCATTCATTTTAGGAGACTTCAACACACCACTCACTCCAAAGAACAGATCCACCAGACAGAAAACAAGTAAGGACACAGAGGCACTGAACAACACACTAGAACAGATGGACCTAATAGACATCTATAGAACTCTACACCCAAAAGCAACAGGATACACATTCTTCTCAAGTGCACATGGAACATTCTCCAAAATAGACCACATACTAGCCACAAAAAGAGCCTCAGTAAATTCAAAAAGATTGAAATTCTACCAACCAACTTTTCAGACCACAAAGGCATGAAACTAGAAATAAATTTCACAAAGAAAGCAAAAAGGCTCACAAGCACATGGAGGCTTAACAACATGCTCCTAAATAATCAATGGATCAACAACCAGATCAAAATAATTGAGAATGGCCATTCCGCTGGGAAAGTCCACCGAAAGAAACTCCCCATAGACGTCATCACAAGCGGACTCCTCACTTGGGTGCTACCATGTGGAAGCTGAGTGCATGTGGTATATTTTATTCATTTTTGTAAAGCGTTCTATTTTGTGTTTACTAATTGGGATGTCATAGTATTTAGCTGTCAGGTTTTGTGTTTTGTTTTGGTTTTAACTTTTGGGGAAATTTTATGTAGAGGGGAATTGGTGTGTGTGTGTGTTTATCAAATACACACACACACGCACACATATAGTGCATGTGGTAAAAAGAAACTGCTTAGATGGGGGTATTTTCTGAAAACTGCAAAAACAATTGAGCAACGTGGCTTGAGTCATCACTTTTGGACAACTCTATCCTAAGAAATTTGTGAAAAGATCTAAAGCCTTTCTCTGTATACCCCACGTTCTTATGCGCCACTCACAGCAGGCAACATATGCTAAAACAAGTTATTATGGAAACACACCTGTATCCCCTCACCAATGTGTTTTGTTTATTAAATAAATGTATTTTGTCTGACTTTTGTTGATTAAATTGGCCTCATTTGGAGTAGGAAAAAAGTGGAAATACATGAACACTAAAGGGTTGCATTGACTCTTTCAGAGAGTAGAAGACAACCTGATTCTTTTTCTGAATGCTGCAAGCTTGTCAGTGATTGTTTTTTTTTTTTGTCCATTCAATTGTGCCTTCTTTGTGGCATGGTGAGATGGAGGTGCTTCAGGAGACCACAGGTTTTGTGGAAATTGCATCATCAAACCTGTGAGCCTCCAAAGGGGAAGACAAAAAGGGTGAGAGTGGCCCCTGAAAGCTCATATGATGGGTATGTTCAATAGCAGAGTGAGGAGATGAAGCCTATATATATCCTGACGTTTTGTTGCTTATGCTGTGATATGTCATCCTAGCTGAGCTAAGCTCTGTTAACTTCCAAGACCCCAAACAGTACTTTTACTTTGTTTATACAAAAACAAAGACATATAGCCAATACAAATCAAAGGGCAGAGGTATTTGAATGATGCCGTATTTACAGACCGCCATCTCCTGGGATTCTCATCACACTACTTAGACATAATTCGATGACCCCTTTTGGTTTATGGGGTTTCCTGTTTACAAGTAGAATAGCCCGTTATTTAAGTGTTTAGTTGCCATAGTGAGCCAGGAGTCACTGAGCCTGTGACTTTACCAGCTGCTGACTAACCCTCAGCATGACTGTAGGTTTTGCTGCATGTGCAGGTCCTCTTCTTTTTTTTTTTAATTGCTGTTTTTGTTGCTGCAATACTTTACAAACTTCCAGTTCCTTGAGACTTAGTGATTGCTTGTCATCATGTTAACATCACACAACAGAAAACACCACTTCCAGAAGTCTAAAGCCTCGGTGCTAAAGTACTACTGAAAAGGAACCAGCAAGCTTGGCAAATTAAAAAAAAAAAACTAAAGTGAGTTATGGTGGTCAGGAAATCTCTTGACAAAAGCTAACTTCTCTTTTCCAGAGAGGGGTATGTTTTGTTTTGTTTTATTTTGTTTTGTTTTGCAATGAAGAATCCACCCGATGCTGACAGTCAGGTGTGACTTGGGGTCCCACCGCCAGTGTGGAGACTGAGCTGCAGGCGGGTGGGGAGCCATCAATATGACTTGAAGGGAGAAAATGTCCTTCCCAGTGAGCGCTCAAAGTTCCTTTAGGTTACTGTCCTGCCCTCTCCCCAGTTGTCTTGAAGAACCAGGAGCCCTGCTGCTGACAGGTTCCTGCTGTTCCCAGAGGGCCCCAAGGTCGGATTCTCCAAGGCCCTCTCAGTGGTACTCTCCACCAAGACCAGACTAATCACCATGGAAATCTTGGTTTTCTCAACCAATTTAAGTCTTCTCCAGGCACGTCAGTCCAGTCTGCCTGAATCCACCCCATTAGGAGTTTCTAGCATTCCTTTAAAGGGAACTGGGAGAAAAATTAATATTTTAGTGTAAATATTTTTAAAGCCAAGATCACAATAGAATTCACACACAGTCATAGGCAGTGTTTCATGTAACGCTCTGGTCTGTCGTCCTCTTGGCCATGGTTGAAATCACCAGTTTTCAGGTGGACATAACATGTACTTGATTCTACTGAAAAGGACTTTTAATTATTTCAATATCTCTTCTGCATTCAAATATTGTACAGTATCTCAGACAAATTGAGATATCTACATGTTTAGAGGAAAATGATGGGACCAAGCTTTAGAATTTATAAAATGTCCAAAAATATAATGGAATTTGATACCTTTTAAAAAATTCTTACTAGATCTGGCTCCTTTATACTACTGAAGCAGACCAGTTTTGCATATAAAACTCTAAAATTGAAATGGACTTAAATTAGTCAACCTGAATTACTGAGTTCATGCAGACTATATGTACTTGTAAAATCATGATTGAATACTGACTCCAAATGTCTGTCCAGTAGGGCTTTGTTTTTGCCACACAAATCAGATTGAATTGTGTGGCAACCAGTTTTACATCACTATACCTGGATTATTCCATTAAGTTAATTTCAATTAACATATATATAGTTTGCAAAAAGATTCAAATTAGTTCAGATTGGTTTGTGTGTGTTTGTAAGATTAACTTCTGAGGAATCTCAATCATGGTAGGAATCATCAGAGTAAAAGCAGGAAAATTTGAAGGATTTTGAAAGATCCTGAAGAAAGAAGCAGGCACTTTCTCCATCAGCGTACAAATGTCAGCCTTAGTTTAAACTAATACTACCTCCTCCCCGGTGTTGGTGTTCACTTAATATATATGTGTTTAAGAAAATAAAGAATATGGGAAATTTGTCCAGCATATCAGAAGTTTTAAATGCTACATCTGGTATCCAGAACTTGGCAGTAAAAAGTTTCCTGTGTTCACTATCTCTCCCTTTTTTTAAGTTAACATTTTGAAAATGTAAAACCTCATACCTTGAGATATTCCTTAATTGGGTTCCCTTCCTTTCATACATATTTTTTTCTCCCTTTATTAAAATCAGCTGTATTCCCAAATTACAGTGTCTATAGGTATTTTCATTGGTACGTAAGGTTAACTGGAAAATGTATTTATATTATTTTTATTCAGAGCTGCCATTCATTTTTAGTAATTTCTATACCTGGAGATGAATAGTACTGCATTTAAAGCCACACCCACAGGTATAATATGCTTAGTACTCTAAGCCAAGGATTTACCAGTAAATTGAACTTTTTAGCATAATCATCATGATGTTCAGCTGCCTAGACTTCAGGTAAACACCACTCAGCACACTAAGAAACTGTCCTTGACACTCCTTACCTCTCTCACCTTTTTCCTCACCCCCTTTTCAAAAACCAAAAACTCTGTTATGAGTGTCTTTTTCAGACCATAAGGCAGACTTTAGTAACTTTCTGCTTTAAGTACTAAATGTCTGGCATTTTAAACATTCATAGAGTACATTGTGTTGGACACTGGAATAATACTCTTTATTTTCATTTTCACCTGTGAAATATGACTTTATTGTACTTGAAACACCTCTTTTGCATTTCTCCATATGTGCCATTCACTAGTGGAAATAAATTGTGTTATATCATGATCTGGCTTTTTAAAAAGCTGTTAAGTATGCACATTTTTGGTATAACTATTATCATTTGTATGTATATATTGTATATACACATGAGTGCCTATATGTGTGTATAGATGGGTGGATGTGTCTCATACTGTACATTTCCATCAGGGCACTTAAGGTTCTGTTGGTTATTTCTGTCCTCAGTTAAGGCAAGAATGCATGTGTTTCTTAAGAGTGAGTACTCTGGGTTGATATTTATGAAAAGATGGTCATTAGATGCTATCTTTTCTTTTTTAATACCCTCTTTGCACTTGTGTGGGTGGAAAGAAAGTTGGGTAAAATGTGGATCCATAAGTTGCAATGCAGTAAAATAGTACTGGGGATGGAGCCAGTTAGTGTTTCCATGGGTCTGTGTCGTGATAGAGTAAAAAATAAGTGATGCAGAGAGAAATGAACCATGGAAATTGAAAAACACTGGTGGTGATTCCTCTGCAAAGATGATAACCAATCACATAATCTTCATGTATGCTATCTACACATTTTTCTTAGTGATGCCATTGATCCTTGTACTTTATGTGCTCCATTAATACTAATAACTATTAATTTTGCTAAGGACCAAAACAGCCAAGAAAGGAATTACTGCTATGGCATCTAAGGTTCTCCTAAACTAAAATCAACAGGCAATGGCCACTGGGAAAGAGGGATATGGTATTGGCAAGGGGTTTTCTCTCTCTAGCTGCCTCTTCTTGCTTGCTAATAGTTCTTCATGCACCTTCTGCCCCTTCTGAGCCACTACCATATAAGCACAGATTTGGCCCAACACAGCATCCCTTTCCTAGGAATTTTATATGGTCCTGCATATTTTTGTCCCATTCTCCCAATGTAAAGTGTCTAGTGTGTATTCAATTCAGGAAATTATATGTTTAAGTATATAAGTATGAATCTCTATCAGTGATGTAAGGAGGTTTCTGTTCTTTAGATAAAACTTCTTCCTCTAAGTGAAAAAGTCACATCTTGGGTTGCCATCTTTGAGGTGCTTACCAAAATACAGATCATTATTAAAGAAAAACAAATTCGCTATTCTGTTTTTCCTCATCTAACATGATAGTGCTCCCACCAGTTTGTAGCATTGTCTTTGAAAAGGCCCCCTAAGTTGGTAAGAACTGCAAGTTTCCCATGCTCAGATTCCTTAAAATGATGAAGAGTGTGCTGTCCATTTAGCAGACTTGCCTCTAGTGCACAAGGACTACTGATTGAAGTCTATTTTGCCGTGTGTCTGGTTTTGTTGTCTGAAATTTTATGAAATCAGTACAATAGGTCTGCATTGGAAATGATTCTTTGTGAGAAACTAATTTTATTGAACACTGTCTAGGAAAAGAAATTGAAGCTGAGAACTCTTCCTTTATTGTGCATTTATAATTTCTATGAATTCTGGTAGCCCTCTTTAAAGTCACATTGACTAATTTTTCCCTCATTTATATTCAGATTTACAAAGTCTCACTCATACAAGGGAAGAGAAACCATTTGGCCTAATGGTAGTCTTCAGATCACAAGTTACCAAGAAAGGACTAACAGTTACCAAAGGGGAAGGGACTGGGGAGGATGGGTGGGAAGGGAGGGATAAGGGGAAAAAGGGGCATTATGATTACCACACATAATGTGGGGGGGGCCACAGGGAATGCAGTATAGCACCCACAATGTTGTTCATGTAAGTGTATATTAATGATACCAAAAAATAATAAAATAGAAAAAAAAAATGTGTGAGATGGGGAACTGAAAATCATTACATTGCTGATGGGAGTGTAAAACTGTACAACTATTTTGGAAAACTAACAGATGCTTATCAAGTTAAATAAACATTTACTATGAAAAAGCAAGTCTTTAACTAGTTATCATTTACTCAAAAGAAATTATAACACTCGCACACAGGATCTAGTAGACAGCAGCTTTATTCATAATTGCCCAAAACTGCAAATAATACAAATATCTATCAATAAATAAATGTATTATAGAATTATGGTATATTCACACAATGAAATACTATTCATCATAATAAAAAGGAGTAGAGTACTGATACATGGCAGCAACACAGGTGACTATGGAAAGCATTATGTTCAGCCAAATCCAGAAACAAAATAGTACATACTATACAATTTCGCTAAATTCTCTAACAGGTAAAATTTGTCTAAAGTGATAGATCTCTGGTTGTCTGCGGCTAGTAGGGGACAGAAAAGGGGATGTGAATACAAAAGGAGCCACAGGAAATTCACAGGATGATAAAATATTCTACATTTTATTGGGATAGTGAATTATACAAGTGTAGACTTTTCAAAACTCCAAATGTACACTTGTGGATGCATTTACTGCATGTAAGTCATACCTCAATTATATATATATAGTGAAAACTTATGGACAAAGTATGGAAGGATCTGTATGAAATGCTAATATTGCTCTCTCAATGTAATTAGGGCTGTGAAGAGCATTACCTGTTAGCCCAGACATCTGTATTACCTAAATTTTTGTATCAATCACTTTCATAAATTTAAGAAATTTTGTTCTAAATTTGAGAAAAATAAAACAATATTTTAAAAACCACAACACATACTCTGATTAGGGAGACTACCCAAATGGCTATTAGCAAAGTTTTTAAATCTACAAAAGACTTAACACATTTAAAAATTTTCTATGTCAAAAAAATTGAATCAAACACAAGAATGCAAAGATTCTGATTAAGGGTTAATTAAGGGTTAATATTCCTTAAATATATACATATCATTCAAATCACTCAGAAAGTACCTAATCCACCAATATATAAATGGCCAAGGGATATCAACATTCCATAAACAGGTAATATAAATAATTGGGAGGAGAAGTCAAAACCTGAAGCATAATGGGTGTAGTCATGAGTTTTCTTATTCCATTTTCCTCTATCTCCTGGCTTTGACCTAAGAGTTGCCTGAGTAACAATTTGATGTGCTGATGACAAGAAAACCTTTAAAAGGAGTCCCCTTCTTCTGTCCCACAGGGGACCCTGTGATCTGGAGATGGTGAGGAAATATGCTAGAGTTTTTTTCCTGTTCTTTTTACTCTTAGCCCTAGACTTGCAGTGCCAGAGGAACAGGAAAAACCTTTCTCTCTGGCCAGAAAAGCTAGAAACAGGGACTCTGTCATCCAAACAGTATGAGGGGAATTGCCATTATGGTTTTTTTCCCTTTCCTCTCTTCTTTCTGCACTTTATGCAAGGACAGCCCCAGGTACGGGGGAACTGTACAATGCAGAAGTCCAAAGGCATCTGTGTCTTTCTGATCAAAGTAACTGGGAAAAGGCCGCTGGAAACTGAAGAGAATGGGGGAAATCATGGAGAAGAAAAAACTGGAAAAGACATCCCTATTCTGGGTATAAAGTAATACAAATAACAACTTGTGTCTGTTTAAAATAGACTCAGAAAGTATAGCAAAGGCTATGAGAAAGAGAACTAATAATGTATGATATATACTACTGCCTAAGTCCTAGACTATCACTGAGAGACATAGCACAGGGCAAATGCAAAGAGCACAGGGAAAGTTTTGAAAATAGAACTGGTATTAGAACCACCACCCACAGAAAGTGAGACAGAACGTGTCATCTACACTGGTTGGTGTCTGCTAAAACAAACAAATCAACCTTCTCCTGAAGATGCAAACATGACTCAGAAATGACTATCATATTCAAAATGACCAGAATAAAATCCAAAATTTACTGCACATGCTAAAACAAACAACACACACATACACCACTGAAGAATGTGACAAATTCTCAAGGGAAAGAAAGGACAGATGCCTATTTTGAGATGCCTAATGTTGGAATTATCACATAAGACTTTAAAGCAGCTATTATAACCATAGTAAATGCGATAATGGTTAACACTCTTGAAATAATTGGAAATACTGAAGTTCTTAGCAGAAAAATAAAAACTATAAAAGAAGATCCACATCGAGAAATTTAGAACTGAAAAATATGATTACCAGAAATTACAAAAGAAATTGCATGGGCTCAACCACTGAACAGAGATTATAGAAGGGTCTGTAAACTTGAAGACAATAGAGCAGCAGAAATTATCTACACTGAAGAAAAGAGAGGAAAAAACATTGGAAAAAATGAATACATCCTTAGAAACTTGTGGGACAGTATCAAATTGTCTAAATTTCACATTATAGGTATTCTATAAAGGAAAAGAAGATTTTATTTTTTAAGAAAAGTATTCTTACTAAAAGCAGAAAAGAGCCCAGATTTGACAAAAACAAATTTAGAGATTCAAGATGCTCAGCAAGCCCTAAAAAGAGAAAATTCAAAAGAGTTTAGGCCTGATAAGGCATAAACTCAAAATCAGTAACAAACAGCTAGGCCTGATAAGCCTAAACATGTCATAATGCTAAAAAGCAAAGATAAACTACAATTTGAATGATCACAGATTTCTCATAAAATACAATGGAGGCCACAGAATGTTGAATGATTAAGATGAGGAAAGGAAAGAACTGCCAACCCAGAAGAGAATCCTTTATCTAAGCAAAGTCTTAGAGAATGAATGCAAAAAACAGAGAGAGAGAGAGAGAGAGAGAAAGACTTAGATGAAGGAAAGCTAAGAGAATCTGACCTCCATTAAGGGAAATGTAAAATATTAAACAAAAGACAGCTGAAGGCTATATTAATACTACATGAAATATTCAGAGCTTCAGAACTAGGAAAATTACAAGGAGTAAAGAGAGACATTACATAATGTCATGATTCCATTCATAAAATCATTTAGGCCTGCTCTAATCCTTATTATGTCCCTCCTTCTACTGACTTTGGGCCTCATTTGTTCTTTTTCTAGTTTTGTTAATTGTGAGTTTAGACTGTTCATATCATATTTTTCTTCTTTCCTGAGGCAGGCCCGTATTGCAATATACTTCCCTCTTAGCATGGCCTTCGCTGCTTCGCACAGATTTTGCAGTGTTGAATTAGTGTTGTCATTTGTCTCCGTATATTGCTTGACCTTTTTTATTTGGTCTTTGATCCATTGATTATTTAGGAGCCTGTTGTTAAGACTCCATGGGTTTGTAGGCTTTTTCATTTTCTTTGAGTAATTTATTTCTAGTTTCATAAATTGGTGGTCTGAGAAGCTGGTTCAATTTCAATATTTTTTAATTTACTGAGGCTCTTTTTTGTGGCCTAGTATATGGTCTATTCTTGAAAGTGGTCAATGTGCACCTGAGAAGAAAATGTATCCTGCAGCTTTTGGGTGGAGCATTCTGTAGATATGTGTTAGGTCCATCTGTTCCAGTGTGTTGTTCAGTGCCTCTGTCACCTTACTTATTTTCTGTCTGGTTGATCTGTACTTTGGAGTGAGTGGTGTGTTGAAGTCTCCTAAAATGAATGCATTGTATTCTATTTCCATGTTCAATTCTGTTAGTATTTGTTTCACATATGTAGGTGCTCCTGTGTTGGGTGCATAGGTATTTATAATGGTTATATCTTCTTGTTGGACTGACCTCTTTATCATTATGTAATGTCCTTCTTTGTCTCTTGTGACTTTCTTTGTTTTTAAGTCTACTTTGTCTGATACAAGTACTGTAACTCATGCTTTTTTCTCCCTATTAGAGGCATGAAATACCGTTTTCCATCCCTTTACTTTCAGTCTGTGTATGCCTTGGGTTTGAAGTGAGTCTCTTGTAGGCAGCATATAGACGGGTCTTGTTTTGTTATCCATTCAGTGACTCTATGTCTTTGGATTAGTACATTCAAACCATTTACATTTAGGGTGATTACCAATAGGTATGTACTTATTGACATTGCAGGCTTTAGATTCATGGTTACCAAAAGTTCAGGGGTAACTTCCTTACTATCCAAGAGTCTAACTAAACTCACTTAGTATGCTATTACAAACACAATCTAAAGGTTGTATTTTTTTCTCTTCCTTTTTCTTCCTCCTCCATTCTTTATATATTAAGCATCATATCCTGTACTCTTTGTCTATCCCTTAAACTATGTTGGGGTAGTTGATTTAATTTTGCATTTACTTAGTAATTAATTGTTCTGCTTTATTTAATGTGGTTTTATTACCTCTGGTGACAGCTATTTAGCCTTAGGAATACTTCCATCTATAGCCGTCTGTCCAAAATACACTGCAGAAACAGTTCGCGGGAGGTAAATTCTCTCAGCTTTTGCTTATCTGGAAATTGTTTGATCTCTCCTTCAATGTTAAATGATAATCTTACTGGGTAGGGTATTCTTGCTTCTGCTTCATTGCATAAAATATACCTTTATCATGCCACTCCCTTCTGGCATGGAAGGTTCTGCTGAGAAGTCTTGAGGATTGCCTGATGGGTTTTCCTTTGTATGTGATCTTTTTTCTCTCTCTGGCTTCTTTTAATACTCTGTCCTTACCCTTGATCTTTGCCATTTTAATTATTATATGTTTTGGTGTTGTCTTCCTTGGGTCCCTTTTGTTCAGAGATCTCTGCACCTCCATGGCCTGAGAGACTATCTCCTTCCCCAGATTGGGGAAGTTTTCAGGACTTACCTCCTCAAAGACACTTTGCCTTTTTCTCTCTCTTCTTCTTCTGGTACCCCTATAATATGAATATTATTCCGTTTGGATTGGTCACACAGTGCTCTCAATATTCTTTCATTCCTAAAGATCCTTTTTCTGTGCCTCAGCTTCTTTGTATTCCTCTTCTCCACTTTCTTTTTCATTTATCATCTCCTTCACTGTATCTAATCCACTTTTATATCCCCCAATTGTACTCTGTAATGAATGGATCTGTGTCCTGAATTCATTCCTGAGTCCTTGAATGTTTTTTCTGTACCTCCATGGTCATGTTTATGATTTTTTTTTGAAATCTCTTTCAGGAAGGTTGATGAGTTCATTTTCATTTGACCCTTTTTCTGATGTTTTGGGGATTTGGGTTTGAACCAGGCTCCTTTGACATTTCATATTTGTATGTGGCACCCTCTAGGACCCTGAAGGTCTACTCTCTGGAGCTGCTTAGCCCATGGGACAATGTCAGCAGTCACTGGGGGTTGTGCTGGTGACTGGGGGTTGGGAAGAGCTGTTTTCTGCTTCCGAGCTACTGTGCCTCTCTCCACAGACAGACCAGTGGGCCAAGCACACAGGTGTAACCCTCTGTGCTTTGCCATTGTAGCTGCTGTAGGGAGGACCTCCCTTGGCTGGACTGATGCCAGGGAAGGGGCAGCTGGTTTGAAAGCCAGTGCCAGCTAGCCAGAGGGTGCAGCAGGCTGCATATCATGGTGGAAGGCTTCAGAGCTGGGTAGCCAGCCAGGGGGATGGAGCACCTGAAGTTCCTGAAAAGTTCCCAAACTGCTGGGCAGAGTGTACCTGGACAATTTTGTCTATCTGTCCTTTTTCCTGAGCAGCAAGCCCTGTGCAATCCTTGCCCATTTAGTAGCCCTCTCACTGTTAGGAAGTCTCTCATACTGCCTGTCTTTCTTTTCTTTCAGAGCAGTCAGATGTGGATCCCTGTTTTCCACAAGCAGCTGGAATCTCAGTCTCTCCAAGTATTTCTCCTGTCTTAGCTTTTGAATCCCACTAATCTCCAGAGCACCATGCAATATAGCTTTGTGCTCCCACAGCAGATCTCCAGGGCTGGGTGTTCAGCAGTCCTATGCCTCCACCCCTTCCCCATTCCATTTCTCTTCCTTCTGCCACTGAGCTGGGGTGGGGGAAGAGCATGGGTTCCCTCGGATCACGGCTTTGGTATGTTATGCTTTTTGAGGTCTGTTCTTTTCTCCAGGTGTAAGAAGTCTGGTGCTGCCTTCTTTCCTGTTGATCTTTTAGGGTAAGTTGTATTAACCATAATTTCATATTAAATGTGGTTTTGGGAGGAGGCGTCTGTCTCATCTCTCACATCGTCATGTTTAATCTGATCTACCTGACTTAACCACTGTTGGACAATAAAACTATCAAGTTATCAGGACATAATCCCAAATCTATGGGTTCCCAGACTCAGCACTTGATATTTTACCTATTATATAAATATTTCTCCCTTTCCCCAATTGATTTGCTAGTTCTGGGGAACAGATACCCTAACATCAAAATGCCATCTTGGTTAATTTTGAAATAGTCACAAGGGAGAATAAACACATTAGTAACACTGGTCAGCTACCTCTTTTTCCACTGCCGCCTGGTGTTTCTTGAGAAGCTTCTTCATTTTTGCAGCAAAGGTGTTATGCTGAGTTTCAAGGTCTTTCTCTAATGTGAGGCAATGCTCATCCATCTCAGCCTTTAACTTTTTTTCCAGATTCATGAGCTGTTTCTGATGTTGCTGTGTCATTCTCTTACAGCCAGACATTTGTTCTCTGAGCTGACTTTCCTGCTCATGTTCTGGCATTTCCCTTGTAACCTACAACAATGGAGAGGAAAGAATGAAGTAAAGCAAAACCTTTTCTTTCAAAACCATCTTAGACCAGTCTACTGTCAACTAAGTAGGTAATTCATGTAGGAGATCCCACTCAACAGCTTCCAATAAAATTTCATCTCAAGAAGCAGACAAGGTAGTTGGTTCTAAAATTTAAATGGGAATTTAAAGGACCTACAATAGCCAAAATTTTGAGGGGGGATAAAAAGTTGGTAGATGTAAACTTCAATAATTAAAACAGTGTGGTATTGGGATAAGAACAGACTGAATAGAGCAAAGGAACACAGAAAAATCTGGAAACGGACCGACATATATTCAGTCAATTGATTTGCTACCAAAAAGTCAAGTTAATTCAAAGAGGAAAGGAAAGATTTAACAAATCCTGCTGTAACTAGTGGTTCTCTGTATTCAAAATAAATAAATGCTTTATCATGCTATATATAGAAATTAATTTGAAAAGAGTCACTTGACCTAAACCTAAAATCCAGAATGATAGAGCAGAAGAAAACACAGAATATTGTCATGACCTTGGGTCACCAAATATTTCTTGGGTAAGACACAAAAAACACTGACTATAATTTTAAAAATGTACAAACTAGATTGTTAGAGACAAAATTCACTTAATGTATGATTAATGATTTAAAGTAAACAATTCAGTAGTAATTAGTATATTCATGATGTTCTGCAAGACTGCCCGTATCTAGTTACAAAACATATATAATGCTTCAGAAGAAAACCGTGTATGTTTTAAGCAATTGCTCCCCCATCTCCCCTTCTGGTAACCACCAATCTATTTTCTGTCTATGGTTTATCTATTTTGGATGTTTCATATAATATGTGACCTGTTGTGTCTGGCTTCTTTCACCTAGCATGTTTCCAAGGTTCATCCATATTGTATAGGATGTACCAGTACTACATTCCTTTTTATAGCTGAATAATATTCCACTGTATGCTCATACCCTCATTTGTTTATCCATTTATTTGTTGCTGGCCCTCTGTGTTGTTTCCACCTTTTGGCTATTGTGAATACTGCTGTTACCTTAAAGATACTGAAAAAGGAGCCAGGTGTTGAGGCTATTATTATTGCTTTTTTTCTCCCCATACATTTACCTCTCCATGTGATTTTCTCCCATACTTTCTTCTGTGATTTCCCCACTCCAACCATGTGGATATTTTGCCACCATAGCCCTCCCTTTTTATATGCCTAAGAAAAGTTAGTACACACACAAAATTATAAACCAATCTCTTTGGAGAGCAAGAGTTAGATGAAATAATAACAGCTCCAATCAGTCAATATATAATAAGAATAACATGAATTATCAAGAAGGATGAACTTCAAAAAGACAAGGATAATGTAACATTAGAAAACTGGTTAATATTAATGAAGTATATTTCATAGATCAAAGGAGAAAAATAGGACCATCCTAGTTTTTAATGTCTTAGTAAACTGATTCTTGAGGAATACTTCCTTTGCATGATAAAAATTTATATTTAACTAACACTTATTGAGAAACAAGAAACAGCATATGCAAGGCATTGTATTATGTTTTAGTGATTCAAACATTAAATAAAGCAAATCCCTGCTCTGAAGAACCTAAAACATGTGGTAGTACTCACAAAACATTCACAGTCTCCTTTTCTGCAGCAGACTATCTCACACCCGGGAGTTAATCCAAAGGAAGTAATTGAAATTAAGATACTTTCATAATGTTCATTGCAGTGTTACTTTTAGGAGCAAAATCTCTTAACCTTAATGTCCTACAATAGGGGAATAGCTGTGGAAATTTCTTCACATTAACTCAATGGACTATGATGCATCTATTAATGTTTCCTTCAGTACCCACAATGTGCCAGCAAGCTAGCACATAGACTGAATTAGTTCAAAGGCCCTGCAGTAATATTGAACTCTATATGTGAAGTAAAATAAGTTGCAGAAAGTTTAACAGAGTTTTTCAATATTTCACAGCCTCCTTGACTTTCACCAGTGGGCCAGCACACCCGCCTGCTCGGTTTTGGTAACTGAAACCATCCCCACATGTTGCCACATGTCCCCTGGGGGGCAGGCTTGCTTTGGTCAAGTATATTGTGTATTTGACATATAACACAATATTCTATATATTGTTTGACTACAACTTTATAAAAACCAATATTGAAAAGAATAAAAATTGGGAGAAACAATGAGGAAGTATTGCTTGCTATAATTATTTGAGGTAGGGCAGAAATATGGGACAAGCATCAAAATTAAATTTCCTAAAAATGCTGAGATAGAAATAGTATAGGAGGAACAGGAGGAACCTTTTAGTCCCATGAGATGGAAATCTGTGAGGTGGATACCATGTAGGCTGTGCTGACCCAGGCAGGCAGCGGGCTCTGGGGAAGATGTATCGGGCAAGGATTTGGGGCTTCTGCCTCATCTGTCTCTGATTATGTGATCTTGAGAGGATCACCGCCCCTCTGAGTTTCAGATTCTGTCTTTTGCTGGCATTTAGTGAAACCTGAACTTGTCTTAATAGTTCAGAATTTCTACTTTTTCCATAATTATCCAGCCTCTATACTCGCTGTCTCCTAACACTAATATACTGGGTGTCACTTTATGCTCAGGAAAGTGCCAAGTGTTTTAAAAGATACAATTAGTGGAAAATGTAATCTTTGCTCTGGATGCATTTATAATTTGGAGAGGGAGAAAACAAGCCTTAGGAAAACAATTTAACACATTTCACATCTTACACTAACTGTTTCACATGTGTTGGTCTTGTTGGCCCAATTATATGCTCGAAAAAAAACAGCCACCCCAGAATGGCAGTACACATGCCCAAGGCTGAGAACCTCAGAGGAGGCTTCACGTTCTAGGGGTAACAGTCTTCACTACAGTGGTCCCTTCAGTTACTAAACAAGTAAGCAAACAATAGCAAGCTTAGGAGAGGGGGGATTCCAGAATTTTTATAACATATTGCCTGAAATGCCCAGTTATTAACAAAGAAATATGAGACACATAAAGAAATAGGAAAGTGTGACCCATACCCAGGAAAAAGAGCTGGCAGCAGAAATAGTCTGTGAGACGGACCAGATGTTAGATTTAACAAAGACTTCAAAGTAGCCATTATTAACATGTTCAAAGAACTGAAGGAAACTATGATAAAAGAGGTAAAGGTGTGATGTCAACATCACAACAAATAGAAACTATCAATAAAGAGCTAGAAATTATAAATGAAATGGAAATTCTGGGGATGAAAAGTACAATCACTGAAATGTATCATTTATTAAAGGGGCTCAACACTATCTCTGAACTGAGAGAAGAAGAAACAGCAAACTTGAAGATAATTCAGTAAAGAGTGTGCAATCTGCAGAAGAGAGAGGAAAAAGAATGAACAAACGTGAACAGAGCCTCAGATTACAAAAGGTTGAAGAGTAACTTGGAAGTTACTCCTAATTCCCTGTTCGGAGAGGCCAGCAGATGCCACCCTGACCAAGTGATCTAAGTGAACATCAGCAGGAGCAGGACAGACGAAAGTCGCGCCTCAGCTGACAGCAGCAATGAGAGGAACACAGCAATACTTCCATGATATTTCCACCCTAGATACCCCGCCTGATTCATATCATGAGGAAACACATGAAACCCAGATGATGGACATTCTGTGCACTAACTTGCCTGTAATCTTTAAGGATACCAAGGTCATGGAAGTCGAGAGAACTGTTCCTCACTGAAGGAGATTAAAGGGCCTTGACAACTAAATGCAGTGTGTGCTTCTGAACTAGATCCTTTGGCTGGAATCACTGACAAAACTTGAATGAGTTCTGAGGTGGTAATGGCCACTGCCAGGTTCCTGATTTTAACATTTATATTTTGGCAATTGAACATAAGTAAATGCTTATAATTCTACCAGGTTCTCAGTAACTTTTTTTATTTTCCTATAATTAAAATTATTGTAAATGCCCTATCATTAATTTCTCACTATTGTTACTTTGATAAGTTTTAAGAGTAAAACTTTATACTTATGAGAATTTTAGGTATTTCTTGTGAATTGAATTGGTGCTTTTTTTTTCTTTTTTTTCATCTTACATTTCCTCATTTTTCTTTTTAATCCAGAGGTAAGTCTAGTATTGTTGGTGAGGCCCACGAGCTCCTCATCTACTCTGTTTTCATAGGCCATAGGGTTTGAACCCTCTCCATTCCTGTATACGCTCCTGTAATTTTTGTGATTCTTTGAAAATCTGAATTTCTAATCTTAACATTTTTGTTTTCTTTCCTTTGGGAGTTAGTTGTGATGAGATCACCAAAAATGCTTCCATGTCAGTGTATTTAGATAAATTTGTGGATTGGTTTTGGGAACCCTGAAGAAGAACTCTGAAGTCACTGACTAAAAAAGGAGAAAAGAGAATTACATAAAAATAAACATTTGGAGTAACTGTAGCCTTTACTCTTTGGGGATATTTCCCTTTACTTTCCTGAAAACAATATTTTTGTGGCAAGTACTTCAGAAGAAATTGCAACTAGAATAATTAACAGTGATGTCTTCATTCTTAATTTTCTAAAGCTTTGTTTTAAAACTGTGGCTCTTTAAATCACTGATGTATAGTATTAAAAAATAAACATGATACTCTTAAACTCATCTCCTGCTTCTTAATGAAGTGTTACTGTTTTAGCCACTCACTTCTTATAAAAGAAATATACCTAGGGAATGAAAATAAAAATGTTAAGTGAGAAAGAGAGAAGTATATAAAAGAAGGGAAAAGAAAAATTGTGGAGAGGTTGTACCTCTAGTGGAATCCTAGCTTTGTGTTTTGAAGACTACTATTTATATATTTGTGTTAAGTTCCTGACAAGTTGTATATAAATTTGTTGCTTTATTAAAACAGAGAAAGTTACATTTTCAAAGACCCTTCTGCTGTTTTGTAAAGCAAACAAAAACAAAAATCAGTCATTTTTAAGTGTGTTTGTCATGTTTTCTTCTAGTCGTCTAAGGTCTAAGTTGGGTTAGCACACAATTTTTGCAAAGGGCCGGATTGTAAATATTTTAGTCATGTGGGCCATACGGTAAACTACTCATCTCTGCTGTAATAGGAAGGAAAGTAGGCATACACAATAACACAAATGAATAAATCTTCACTATGTTCCTATGAAACATTATTTGATTTCTTCTTTCAACCACTTAAACATGTGAAAACTATTTTTAGTATTTGAGCTGTACAAAAACAAGCAGTGGGCATAGGTCCATGGGCTGTATAGTTGACCTCAGTCTAAGTGCTTGCTGGCAGACTAGGACTTTATGAAAAGCCATTTCCTCCAATTAAAGAATTAGAGAATCAGTAAATTTTCTAACATACTTTTTAGTTATTGAGTTAATGTTCCCTTACATACTTTAGAGAGCTGGGTGGGGAAAGATTAAATGGGTTGAAGATTAGGAAACTAGGTAATGTTTGATGGAGAGGTTGTTGGGCATGCCTGAATTTACAGCATCTCTGTAACCTGTATGGAGACTTGTGCCAAAGGCACTGAGTTTGCCTAACACATGGCAAGCACTTAGTAAGTGCATAAATGTAGAAATAGCAGCATAGCTACTTACTATAGTTCTCTATTTAGTACTAAATATTTTCAGCAACTAACCAGTTGCCTGTGATTCTAAATTAAAGTTTTAAATCCTAGTTCCAGTTGTCCTAACTTTCCACTAGCAATCTAAGTGCAAAATGTCTTAGTTGTGCTGGGCCATGCTCTTGAGCAGTGTGTCAAGGTATTACTACCTAGTACTTTATAGAAAAAATCCTTGATCTGGTAACCACTGTTCTAACTCACATTTTCAAAAGTTCCTGATTGTAAAACTTTTTTATATGATTGTCAAGTTCTGACACTATAGTCTCCCAGTAAGCTCTTACTTTAGAGAAACACTAGACATATAGAAAAGTATTTTAACTCCATATTTTAATCTTGTGAAAAATTTAAAAACATGGACAGAGTCCAGAGTTTTCATTTTAAATAAAAACAATATAGTGACATAAACCATTTTTTAAAACACAGATGTTACTGGCTTAGGCCATTACCTGGGAAATAACTAGGAATTGCTCTGAGGAACATATTAAAGAATAGGAACTTATGCTTTAATTTATAATTTCATATAGACTTTACCATGATGTATAATGAAATAAACCTTTGTATATTTTTATTTGTTTGTTGTCCTGGTTGGTGTTTCAACTTGTGAGATAGGAATGTTGAAAAATATCTGTAAGATTTTAAGTTGGTTTTTAAATTCTTCCTTATTAGGTTGACTACCAGTTGTACCATAATTAAAGTTGTCTTTTTGATTGATATTTTGTAGAATAACCAGGTTCTAGATTAGAATTATATAGGATAAACTACATAGAAACTCAAAACAGTTTTCATTTATTTGTGGCTTTATTGTTTACATTCTTTGGGCATCATCTTTTCCATGTAAAGAAATTTGTTAATTATATTTTAATAATATTTCAAAGCACTAATCTGAAAGCTGCATTTCATGAGTTGAAATAATAATCATTAGCCCTGATTTTCTTTCCCTTTCCAGTTTGGTGGAGGTTTTTTTTTCCTTTTAGTAGTTTTTCCTGTGCCAAGGCCTCTTCAAGTATCACAGACCAGCATGATGAGAGATTAACATATTTTTCCTAATCTTTAATGTAGCTGGTTTTTGTGTTTTCTGATTACAGAACTTGCTTGCATGTACAAGGTATTTAGTCGTGTGCCCAATGGTTTGAAGACCATGTGTGAGTGTGTGAGCTCCTATTTGAGGGAACAAGGTAAAGCCCTTGTTTCTGAGGAAGGAGAAGGAAAGAACCCCATTGATTATATTCAGGTCAGTAAATATAGAAGATTCTCTATAAGTTTATGACAAAGTGGTCTTGACAAGTGCTAAAAGGTCACTTTTAATAAGCTATATATTGTGAATTTTTTACTTTGTCCCAAGGGTAAATTAATATGTGTAAATTATCCTCAATATTTTAGAATTTTGCAAAGTAGGCCTATTTATACCGGGTAGCAGGATGCAGCTGCTCTTTTCACTTACTGACCTATTTGATGAAGCCCTTACATGCCTTAGTGGCCATACACCTCCTGTGTAGGGAGAAAAACTGTTACTGTTTGTTTCAAAATGGTTTTGCTTTCAGTTAGTATTATGAATAAATTATGCTGCAGTTTTTCCATGTTTTAAGTATAAATAAGAAGTTGTTTTGAATATTTTTAAAACTCTTGTTAGATTCACCCATTAGTTGAGACAATGAAATGAAAAGAAGTTGAAAACAAGACATAGAATCTATGAGTTTAACACTGAATGCACACATTTATCAGCAAAATGATAATAATCATACATGATCACAAGTATATTATTAATAGAAATATTATTAATAATATATCCTAAATTTCTTTTGTTTTTTGAAAGGGCTTATTGGATCTAAAGAGTAGGTTTGATCGCTTCCTCCAGGAATCATTTAACAATGACCGGCTCTTTAAACAAACTATTGCAGGTGACTTGGAGTATTTTTGCAAGTGCAACTCCAGGTCCCCTGAATACGTCTCATTATTTATTGATGATAAGCTGAAAAAGGGAGTAAAAGGGGTAAGTATAAATGTGTGTGAAAACACATTAAATTTTATTTGTAAATACAAAATTACTGTATTTTGTAAGTCTGAAATTAAGCATAAATTATTCTTTGCTGTACTATGTACTTCACTTACATGTGTACTGTGATCTTTGAAAAGAATTGTTTAAGTATTTGAAGTGGTAAGAAGAACTTTGCCATTTCCCTTAATGTGTTCTTGACATAAAAATAAAGAACTACATAGCCATAGTTACTGACCAGTCCACAGACAGTAAGCATCAGATATGCTATAGAGATGTAACTAGAAAACAGCTATCTGCAGCACAGAATGTTGTTTGCTGTCATCTGGTTCTGGGGTCTGTGTATCAAACAATACCTAGATGCAGAGAATTTGAAGGCATAAACTAGAATGGCTATCAAAAAATAGTTTGAAACCATATACTGAAGCTCATTTTTAAGCCTTTATTATATATATACTGGGATCTTGGAAGCTCACCACAGCATAGAAAATCATATTAAGCTTATTGTGATCACACATAAAATTTTTTTTTAACTTCATTTTGGAACTTATGAAGGAAAAAGGAAAAACAAATGTCTGTAGGTTCTCAAGCAGGCAGCTGCAACAAAGAAACAGGAAGAAGACGACCATGGACACAGAATAGAAAAGACACATCTGTTTTGTCTTCCATAATTTTTAATACAAGTTTTATACCACCTGCACCAGTATCATCTTGTCCTTCCTTAAAAGATAAGGGCAACGGGCAAGGGGTCTTCTGACTCTTTTAATTAATAACAAATTATTACCCTTTGGCAAAATTTAGGTTTTGATTGAGCTTATATGAAAATAAGCAGTCTTTTTGGCTATGGAAGTTTCTACCCAAGTATTACGCAGTCATTGCAAGATTTTTGTGATTAAAATTTCATTGCATCTGTTTAAGTCATCCTTTAATCCTGCTGCGTATCACTGCATGCCTCCATTTCAGTGGAGCCCTGGGGCCTGGAACTCCACTCTGTCCCCGGATGAGGGCTGTGCTGGGCGAGGAAGTGGGAGCTGTTCTGGGGCTGTCTGAAGCAGGAGGCCCTCTCTCAGGCTGGTTCCCTCCTCCTTAGAGTTCTCAACCCGATGATTTGTTACCAAACAGTACTGGTTTTAAATTATAGATGAACTATGGTGCTATTTTGGTAGAACTGAAATGTTTTAATTGTTAAATCTTCTTTTCATTGATTTTTCAGCAAACAGAACAAGAAGTAGAAACAGTATTGGGTAAGGCAATGGTCCTTTTAAGGTTTATGCAAGAAAAAGATATATTTGAATGTTATTATAAGCAACACTTGGCAAGGAGACTTCTCACAAATAAAAGTGTTTCTGATGACTGAAAAAAATATGATATCTAAGTGAAAGGTAAGGGGTACATAAGATGGAATGGAGTCTGTCCAACCAACTAATGTTTACCACATGATTAAACACTAGTAGCATATGATTAGAAAATACTTAATTTAGTTAAAATATTTTTTAACTAGCAAAGGTAGATTTTTTTTTTTTTTGAGCAGGCTATACTTTTGTTCAGGTTCTGGGGCATTCACAGTTGGCTGTTATTTGTCATGATGTGACAGGATAAGTTCATGGAAATGGGGAGTATCACCGTATAGTTCTGTTTCACAAAGTGTGGTCCGTACTACCTGTACCCATTACCGCCTGAGATGCTTGTTAAAAACAGAGTTCTGGGCCCTACCATCAGGGAGGTATATCAGAATCTGAAAGAGTCTGGGAATCTACATTATAAAATAGAATCCTTGGGTTATTCATAGAGCAACTCTTGGAAAGATTTAGAAAAGATGGCAGTAGTGTGGAATAGTTTATTTCTTTGTACATTTTCTCATCAAAAAATCCCTCATTTATTTATGTGTATTTGTGTTTTTCCTCCATAGACTGAATGTGGATGTCAGTTCACATCAAAACTGGAAGGAATGTTTAGGGATATGAGCATCTCAAGCAGAACTATGGATGAATTCAGGCAACATCTACAGACAACTGGGGTAAGATTCTCCACTTATTTCTACTTTTAAATGAAATTCATTCATGTAAAGTCTTTTTGTTTTTAATTAAAGCACCGTTGATAACAATATTACGTTGGTTTAAAGTATATGACACTGTTATTCATCAGCTCATGTAGTCTTCTGCAGTGGGCATTTTCATCCATTATCGGAACTGAATTGCTGGGGTTGGTTCCTTAAATGTCATGAGAGACAACATATGTATTGTCTGAGTGCTTTAAAAATCATTTTCCCCCATATAAGCTCTTCTTCTAACTATCAATGTTAAAATACTTATTTCTTACTCTTCTAAAACTAAGTTTATCCTCCCTACATGAAGGAACGCACTGAAAATTTAATGAACAATGATTCTGCTGTTGTAACCATTCTAGATCACGGAAAGAATCACGGGCTGAGGCAGGCGTCCTGAGTTTTAGTGCTCTTGCTTTCACTCACCCTCAGCACCCAGCATTGTGCTGTGGAAGACTTGTTGCCCCGCTATCCTATGCCTCAGTCTCCTCATTCACATCTGTAAGAGCAGCCTAAATGGGCCTGACGTCTGACGAACTGAATATTAAACACTGACACCAGTGCATTTTAAATGTGATTGTACTGTGACTCCCAAAAGGCAGTAAGCTAGAATCTGTACAGCTTTGGAGTCCAGCGGGAGTTTTGTGAGGATTCAGTGAAGTTCAGAATTTTGTTTCTTTCTTACTGTTTTTCAACTTCACCTTTAACCTTAAGTTTTAGAGAACTCCAGCTTTTCTTTGACATTTTCTCTCTCAAATAGTATATACTACTTTGTAATTAAGACATGTCACACCCATGAAAGAAATTTGGAGATCTTTCCTCTGATATTTAAATATGAGATCACTTCTGCTGGTTCCACAGTCTCTTCACAAGTAAAATATATGAAAATACTTAATTCTATAGAAATGGGCATTTATATATATTAAGGCATTACTGGGACTTCTGGTCCCTCTCCATTTTAAATAGTTGTATGATTTGCCTCATATTTGTAGTGTAGAAGGGCTGAGGGCAGAAAAGATAAAAGTCTATGGTAAATAGAAATTCGGGTGGGGAGAAACTGAATAATGTGATGATCCTAGATACTTTTGTCTTTTTTAGATTGTTTAGGGATTTGTAACTTTACTCTAATACATTGATACATATTTTCATGTGATTCAGTTTTTTTTTCTGTTCATTCTTATTCTTCGACTAACTTTACATATATTAAGAGCTACAGGGAGACAACTAGTCGGAATAAATACTCTGTTGAAACTACCTGTAAGGAAAGGTTCAACACCCTTACGGTTTTAGGTATTGTTGAAAATTACCTGGCCTGTGTTCTTGAAGGCCCCTTGACAAGAAAATTAGGTTCTTGGCTCTTGACTACTTTGCTGGGGTTGTCTCATTTAAAAAGAGGGAGAGAATGATTATTCAACATAATGATTTCATCAGATATGTTTGCCTTTCAGTTTAAAGTTTGTGAGTTTTCCAGACTTAAATCTTGATTGTTCAGACATATCTTTCACTCTGGTAGAGTATTTGTTTGGTAATTTGTTAACTACAGTAAGGAGAGTACTTATCAAGATGCTCCGTTTTTTCTGTTAATTTGATTGCAGCTTCCACTTAAATATAAAGCCACTATTTACAAGGAATTATTGGCTTTTTTACAATTGTTTATCCTAAGGACCTTAAGCTCTAAATTTCCTATGCCTTAATCTGCATTAGACAGATTTGCTGAAAAGTGACAGATTAATCAAAACAGATCTTGAGCTTTCTGAAATCTTTGAGCCCTTTTAAAATATCACCAATCTTGCAGCTGATGATTCTTTGTAACTTTCTTAAAGGTTCTTGGTCTGTTGAAATATACCAAGACACTGGTTCTTCACTTTCTTTTAGAAGTCATAAAATAAGTACTTTCTTGAAATTCTAATAATAATTGTGGCATATTTTATTTAGCTAAATCTTAAGCTGAAATAAATTTAAATATTTGTCCGTTTTTTCCTCTTTTTATTTTTAAAACAGGGACAGGGTAAGGAAAACCATCTTACAATCATTTTTTGTTTATATCACAAATCACATCAGATCCTAACAGACTTTTCTGGTACCTCTGTCTGTGTAGTTGCCCCTATCATGTGCTATCTGAATATAGGCTGAGTGGCCTCAAACTATTGCTAAGATAGTTAGAAAGAGACGATACAAACTTCTAGTAATAGTTCTTTAAGGTTTTTTTTTCCTTCTATTTAACAAGTAATTCATCAAGTGTTTTCTGTGCAAAGCATTGTTGTAGAAGTGGGTATACATAGCAGAAAAAAATAGACACAAATCCTGCTATGATGGAGCTTACATTCTGATCTGGGAGACAGATAATGAACCAGATAAATAAACATAGTACCTTAGCTGCTGATAGGAGCTGCAGAGGAAATCTGCAGCAGGGAAACGTGGTTAGGGAAGGCCTCCTTTAAAAAAAATGACATTTTGAGCAAAGACTTGAATATTAAGAAATTGTGTGGATATATGGGAGAAAGATTAAAAGACTTCATTGTCTAGGATGTATCGAATCAAGCTGTGACCCCCCTACTCCCAGTCCCCAATTTTGACAAATACAGACAGTTGTCCAACCTACTCTTTTCATCCTCTGAGAATCTCTGCTATGATCATCTCTCCTATGCATCATCTAAGATTTCTAGTTGCAGTTTTTCTAAAGTGGAGTAAACAATTAGTAGATATGTGGGGAGAAATCTGACCATGGAATACTTGTTTATATTATTCAATTCCTCTCTTTTAAGAATCTGTTATCAATAAATCATGAAGGTTAGATAAAAATGGAGTAATGGTTTAGAACAAGCTGTGAATATCAATAATAAAGATAATACTTCCCCCTTAAAAATTCCTATTGATACACTTTATTGTTTTCTTAAAAATTAAATTTGTTCAAAGAATAAATAATTGTGACAGTATTTCTAACGTATATTTTCTAGAGGTAGTTATACATTATACAAATATTTAGATCACCTACTGTGTAGGACTGGATATATAGTGTCCCGTGGAGAGGTTGTTAAAATGTGAACTACATGTAAAAAACAAGTTTTGTCAATGTAGTTGAAATGTGAATGGGATACTAGAAATATGTTGTTTGTATGTTAAGGTGGTTTAAAAGATTTAACAGCTGAGGTAAAAGATACTATCATAGAAATTTCTATATAATGATGGTGATATATGGTCCCTTGATATTTTATCTGTAAATTAGCTTACAAGCCAAAATTTTACACTTCTCAGTGACACCAGTAAGTCTTTGTTCACATGCATAGTTATCCTTTGATTAATATTTTATAAAGCCAACAATGTAAGCAATAATTATAAATATTTGCCAAGATAGTTAAAATTTGGAATACACTGGGATGGGTCTAACCTTTAAGAAGATTTATGTGCTAGATATTGGACATGGAGCTAACTACTTTGATAACTCTAACACAGTGTCAATGTGGAATGGGTAACAAATCCTAGTTAATTGGGGGGCATATGTCTTTCTCTTCTGCACAGGTATCTTTAGGTGGTGTTGACCTCACAGTCCGGGTGCTAATGACAGGATACTGGCCCACTCCGTCAGCCACACCGAAGTGCAACATCCCACCAGCCCCAAGACATGCTTTTGAGATATTCAGAAGGTAAACAGAAATACAACTTTGCTTTTCTGAGTGCAAATAATTGTTCAAAATTGGAATAAATTTGAGCATTGGTAGTGTCCCTGATTGAGGCTCTACTCCATTTTTAACCTCATGTTCTAAAGAAGTTATTATCCCTATGCTTTTCAACTTGTAAGAAAGAGCTGTATACATTCTTTTCAGAGGAATATTTATTAATGTCTTTTCTTCAGCATTCAGTGCATGGTTAGGAGTATATTTTGTGTTGTTGATGTCTGCCAGTGGCTTATGGTGAATTGATTATGAAGAAAGGTGGTCTTTAGAACAGCAGTGACTGAGCAGAGGCCAGGGGCAAGTGCACCAGTAGAAATTATTTAGTATGCTGCGTTTATCATTTAATGCCTTGTGGAATCACTTAGGTCTTTTTCCCTCTATCTCCGTCTCCCTCCCCCCTCCTTTTATTGTTTCCTTTTCTGTAAGTTACTGGAGCTGAGCTTGATTCCTGAGATTTCCTTTAGCTTTGAAAGTCTCCCTTCCAGACACATTTGTTTAAGTTGTTATCCTGTGGTTATAATTTCCCACGTATAAATTGCATGATTCTCTGAAACCTTATTTGATTTGCTGAAGGTTTTACTTAGCCAAACGCAGTGGCCGACAGCTCACGCTCCAGCATCATATGGGTTCTGCAGACCTCAATGCAACCTTTTATGGACTAGGTAAGAAGGTAAAAATTGGTAGTTTGAACATATTTATATTAAGTAACTTAAAAGTAGTCTGTAGAAGTGATTTGTGGATTTTTTGGACATGCATAAATTTTTAAAAATAATTTTTAGTAATTATCAACTAGGGTATATTTTTCTGTTTCAAATATTAAATGGGGGGAACATAGCTCTTTGATTCATTTACTTCTATTCCTTCAGTTGTTAACTTAATTTGACAGTATAAAGACTGCACCAGCAATCTTCCTTAAGGAAAAAATAATAGATACTTCACATTTTATTTATGTGTAAATTATTAGACTTGAAATAGTATTGCATAAAATAAAATGGAAATTGATTTGATGGATACAAAACTGTGAGTCTTTTTTAAATTCTCAGTATCCTGTAATCCTTACTGCCAATAAATAAAAATCAGGAAAGTTAACACTTGGGATTTGTGAGATGTTCAAAATGTTACTAAAGTGAATATTTAAAAATTAACAATATTCTACTGAATTGCCTTACTTTTACAATGTGATTGCTTTTTCATATCTAAAATCATGAGATTTAGAGTAATGATTTACTTGTATTATTTGATGTAATCAGTCATTGACCATAAAAATAGAAAAATAAAAAAACTATTAAAACATTAAAGAAAAACTTGTAAGTTGTCATTTAGGCAGAAAATAAGTTTTATTCTATATTTGAAATACAGCCTTACTAGTTTTACATGACATTATTGGAAATGTCTATACATATTCTAATTTTTATATTTAATGAAAATGGGAAATATTCCTTAAAATTCATTTAGGTGAATAATATTTGACAGTATTATATATTCAAGTGTAAATGGGAAGGTCATACTGAAGAACTTAGCTTTCAATTATTGCTTGTTTTTGTTTTAAAGGAGAGATTTTTTTCCTAAACAATCATGTTATATTTGGAAACTTTAATAACAGATCAAAGGGTCTTAAAAACAATTAAATTGTTAATTATTGAAGATGTAAATTTCTACTTTCTACTTCATGAACTATAGAGCAGAAACAGACTTTAAAGAGGACAGTTTTTTTTTATTTCCCCTGTCTTCTGTGGTAATTTGATCTCATCCTGTTCATTTTATGTGCAATATCATGTCATCTGCAAACAGTGACAGTTTGACTTCTTCCTTACCAATCTGTATGCATTTTATTTCTTTGTGTTGTCTGATTGCTGTGGCTAGGACATCCAGTACTATGTTGAATAAAAGCGGGTAGAGTGGGCATCCTTGTCTTGTTCCTAATCTTAGAGGAAAAGCTTTCAGCTTCTCACTGTTAAGTATAATGTTGGATGTGCGTCAGTCATATATAGCCTTTATTATGTTGAGGTACTTGCCCTCTGTACCCATTTTGTTGAGAGCTTTTATCATGAATGAATGTTGAATTTTGTCAAATACTTTTTCAGCATCTATGGAGACAATCATGTAGTTTTTGTCCTTCTTTTTATTGATATGGTGAATGATGTTGATGGATTTTTGAATGTTGTAACATCCTTGCATCCCTGAGATGAATCCCACTTGATCATGGTGTATGATCCTCCTGATGTATTTTTGAATTTGGCCTGCTAATATTTTCTTGAGTATTTGTGCATCTATATTCATCAGGGATATTGGTCTGTATTTTTCTTTTTTTGTGGTGTCTTTGCCTGGTTTTGGTACTGGAGTGATGCTGGCTTCATAGAATGAGTTTGGAAGTATTCCCTCCTCTTCTAGTTTTTGGAAAACTTTAAGGAGAATGGGTACTATGTCTTCTCTAAATGTCTGAGAAAATTCAGCAGTGAACCCATCTGGACCACAGGTTTTGTTCTTGGGTAGTTTTTGATTACCAGTTCAATTTCATTGCTAGTAATTGGTCTGTTTAGATTTTGTTTCTTCCTGGGTCTGTCTTAGAAGGTTATATTTTTCTAGAAAGTTGTCCATTTCTTCTAGGTTATCCAGTTTATTAGCATATAGATTGTCATAGTATTCTCCAATAATTCTTTCTGTGTTTTCCATTGTGATTTTTTTCTGTCCCATTTCTGATACTGTTTATGTGTATAGATTCTCTTTTTTTCTTAATAAGCCTGGCTAAGGGTTTCTCTATTTTGTTTATTTTCTCAAGGAGCCAGCTCTTCATTTCATTAATTTATTCTGTTGTTTTATTCTTCCCAATTTTATGTATTTCTTCTCTGATCTTTATTATGCCCTTCCTTTTGCTGACTTTGGGCCTCATTTATTTTTCTTTCTTCACTTTCAGTAATTGTGAATTTAGACTATTCATTTGGGATTGTTCTTCCTTCTTTAAATAATCCTGGACTGCTATATACTTCCCTCTTAGAACTGCATTCTCTGCACCCTACAGAAGTTGGGGCATTGTGCTGTTGTCATTTGTCTCCATATATTGCTCAATCTCTGTTTTAATTTGGTCATTGATCCATTGATTATTTAGGAGCATGTTGTTACAACTCCATGTGTTTGTGAGGCTTTTTGTTTTCTTTGTACAATTTATTTCTGGTTTTATACCTTTGTGATCTGAGAAGTTGGTTGGTAGAATTTCAGTCTTTTTGAATTTACTGAGGCTCTTTTTGTGGCCTAGTATATGGACTATTCTGGAAAATATTCCATGGGCACTTGAGAAAATGTGTTTCCTGCTGCTTTTGAGTGAAGAGTTCTGTAGATATCTGTTAGATCCATCTGTTCTAGTGTGTTGTTCAGTGCCTCTGTATCCTTACTTATTTTCTGTCTGGTTGATCTGTCCTTTGGAGTGAGTGGTGTGTTGAAGTCTCCTAGAATGAATGCATTGCATTCTATTTCCTCCTTTAGTTCTGTTAGTATTTGTTTCACATATGTAGGTGCTCCTGTGTTGGATGCATATATATTTATAATGGTTATATCCTCTTGTTGGACTGCCCCCTTTATCATTATGTAATCTCCTTCTTTGTCTCTTCTTACTTTCTTTTGAAGTCTATTTTGTCTGATACTATTACTGCAACACCTGCTTTTTTCTCCCTATTGTTTGTGTGAAATATCTTTTTCCATCCCTTCACTTTTAGTCTGTGTATGTCTTTGGGTTTGAAGTGAGTGTCTTGTAGGCAGCATATAGATGGATCTTGCTTTAATATCCATTGTATTACTCTGTATCTCTTGATAGGTGCATTCAGTCCATTTACATTTAGGATAATGTTGATAGATATGTACTTATTGCCATTGCAGGCTTTGGATTCATGGTTACCAAAGGTTCAAGGGTGGCATCTTTATCCATCTAAGTTAACTCACTTATTAAGCTATTATAAACACAGTCTGATGATACTTTATTTCTCTCCCTTCTTTTTTTCCTTCTCCTCTCTTTATATATTAGGTGTTTTATTCTGTACTCTTTTGTGTTTCTGTTGACTGATTTTGTGGATAGGTGACTTCATTTTGCATTTAGTTAGTATTTGGTTGGTCTGCTTTTCATGCTGTGGTTTTATTTTCTCTGGTGACATGTATTTAGCCTTCAGAGCCCTTCCATTTAGAGCAGTCAATTTAAAATACACTGTATAGGTGGTTTGTGGTAGGTAAATTCCCTCAACTTTTGCTTATTTAGAAATTGTTTAATCCCTCCTTCAAATGTAAATGATAATCTTGCTGGATACAGTATTCTTGGTTCAAAGCCCTTCTGTTTCATTGCATTAAATATATCATGCCACTCCATTATGGCCTGTAAGGTTTCTGCTGAGAAGTCTGATGATAGCCTGATAGATTTTCCTTTGTAAGTCATCTTTTTCCTCTTGTTCGCTGCTTTTAACACTCCATTCTTGTCTTTGCTCTTTGCCATTTTAATTATTATATGTCTTGATATTGTCCTCCTTGGGTCCCTTTTTTTTGGGAAATCTGTGTAATTCCATGGTCTGAAAAAATATTTCCTTCTCCAGATTGGGGAAGTTTTCATCAATTATTTCTTCAAAGAGACTTTGTATCCATTTCTCTCACTCTTGTTGTTCTGGTACCCCTATAATGCAAATATTATTCTGTTTGGATCGGTCACACTGTTCTCTTAATATTCTTTCATTCCTAGAGATCCTTTTATCTCTCTCTGCCTCAGCTTCTCTGTATTCCTGTTCTCAGATTTCTATTCTATTAACAGTCTCTTGCACCTCATCCAGTCTGCTCTTAAATCCTTCCATTGTTTGTTTCGTTTGTTATCTCCCTCTGGAATTCATCTCTTAGCTCTTGCATATTTCTCTGTAGATCCAACAGCATGCTTAAGACTTTTGTTTTGAATTCTTTTTCAGGAAGATTGGTGATTTTGGTTTCACCAGGCCCTGTATCTGGTGTTTGATGGATTTTGCACTTAACAAGGTTCTTCTGCATTTTCATGGTGATACAAGTGATTGCTGGTGAGTGGCGCATATGTCAGCTGGGAGAACAAAGTCCCTTCCTGCTTGTTGGTTGCTTTGCCCATCTCTGCTGCCTGTGCCAGTCAATCTCACACAGTGAGCAGCCTCTGGGTTTATCCCCTGAGCTGCTGTGGGTGGGGTGGCTATTGGGATGCCCAAGGGCATTGGCGGGGGTTGCAGGTGAGTGGCGTGTGTTCTCTCATGAGAACGATGCACCTTTGTGTTTTCTGAACTCTGAGCCCATCTCTGCTGCATTTGCTGGGCAACCACACACAGGAAGCAGCCTCTGGGTTAATCCCCTGAGCTACCATTGGCAAGGAGGCCCTCAGGATGGCCTAGGGCACTGGTGGTAGTTGCAGGCGAGCAGCGTGTGTTTGCTGTGAGAACAGAGCCCCTATGTGCCTTCCGGATTCTGTGCTGGCTTCTTCTGCTTGTTTCAAACAACTGGGTGCCAGAGGCAGCCTCTGGGTTAATCCCCTGAGCTGCCATGGCCAGGCCAACTCTTGGGATGGCCTAGGGCACTGGTGGGGGTTACAGGCAAGCGGCACATGTTTGCCATGAGAATAATGCCCCTTTGTGCCTTCCAGATTCTGTATCAGTCTCCCCTGTCTGTGCCGGGCAGCTGCGCATGGCGGACAGTCTCTGGATCTGGGCTGGTTAGCTTCGTGCTGGGAGAAGACTCTGCATGGTTGCTGTGGGTGGGCCTACTCCTCAGCTCCTCCACAACAATGGCCATCAGCCAGTTTGCTTCCAGTGCTGGTGGTGGTGGGGAATGAATGGCAGTCTGCTTTTCACCATGAGGGGTTTCAGAGCTGTGTTGCCACCCAGGGGGTTAAGGTGCCTGAATTCCTTAAAGTTTCCTGCCTGCTGGGCTGAGTGTGCCCAGACCATTTTGTTCACCTGTTGAACCCTTGTCCCTTTAAGACTTTGTAAGGACCCGCTTTTCTTTTGTCCCAGGGCAACCGGCTGTGGGGACCTGTTTGTAGTCTTAGTCTCAGATCATGATTTTCTCTTCCTCTAATATCCCGTACACCATGCAATGTGTGTCTGTGCTCCCAGTACAGATTAATAAGGCTGGATATTTAGCAGTCCTGTGCTTCCACTCCTTCCCCACTCTTTCTTTTCCTCCTGCCAGTGAGCTGAACTTGGGGGAGTGCTCAGGTCCTGCAGGTTCATGGCTTTGTACCTTACCCTTTTCTGTGAGATGCTGTGTTCTTGCCGATGTAGATGTAGCTTAGCTGTTGTACTGTAATCTTCCAGTCTCTCTTTTAGGAATAGTTGTATTTGCTTTATTTTCAAAATATGTATGGTTTTGGGAGAGATTTCTGCCACCCTACTCATGCTGCCATGTTGAGAATTCTCCATATATTTTTTCTTGAAAGTAAAATTGTTGGAGTTTTTATATTCTTAGTACCTCCTCTTCTTTTTTATTAACGTATTTTTGATATATGCTCTTACGAAGGTTTCCCATGGAAAACAATGTGTTTACTACATTCACCCATATTATTAAGTCCTCCCCATACCCCACTGCAGTCACTGTCCATCAGTGTAGTAAGATGCCACAGAGTCACTGCTTGTCTTCTCTGCTACACTGTCTTCCCCATGATCGCCCCCACACCATGTGTACTAATCATAATACCCCTCAATCCCTTTCTTCCTCCCTCTCCTCCATCCCCCCACCCCTCCCCTTTGGTAACCGCTAGTACTTTCTTGGGGTCTGTGAGTTTCTGCTGATTTGTTCCTTCAGTTTTGCTTTGTTGTTATACTCCACAAATGAGGAAAATCATTTGGCCCTTGTCTTTCTCTATCTGGCTTATTTCACTGAGCATAATATCTTCCAGCTCCATCCATGTTGTTGCAAATGGTAGGATTTGTTTTCTTCTTATGGCTGAATGATATTCCATTGTGTATATGTACTACATCTTCTTTATCCATTCATCTGCTGATGGACACTTAGGTTGCTTCCATTTCTTGGCTATTGTGTACCTCTTCTAATGTTTTACTAACTAGCTGAGTCCTAGAGTCAGAGTGATCTTGGATTGAACTCTAGTTCTGCCAAACTCCATTCATATGACCTTGGGTAAGGTGCTCTTTCACAATCTCAGTTTCTTCCTCTGTAAAATAAGAATACTTTTTTCTGTCCAATAGCATTGTGTGTGGGAAAATCAAGTAAGGATATAGACTATCTAGTGGAATTTTTGGTACATAATAAACCTCATACATGGTACTTATCGTCATGGTTAACATAAAAGTTTCTCACGTAACCTTATTTGTTAATTCAGTCCTACAAGGTAGGCAGAGGTGTTGTTACTGCCACTTTTAATGTTTTTAAATGAAGAAAAAGAAAATGGAAATAAAGAGACTTACCACGTATTGTATCCCAATTTGGTAGCAGAACTGACGCTCCAACTTCTCGAGTTGAACTCCAGACCATCTCACTATACCACTGACCCAACTTGCCCATGAACACCAAAGCCTAAATTCAGGTGAATTTCAAAACCTTCATTAACAAGGAATAGGTACTGAGTATGGTATTTCACTAACAGATATGAAAGTGTTTTGCAATTTTAACTACTGCCAGGTAGTGTGGCCATCTAAATATCACTTTTACATATATCATTTTTGATGAAGAGCTTCATGAATTTTAGATAATTTCCATTTTCAAGATCTCTGAGTCTCTGGCAAAAGGGTTAATTTCAAGAAATTAGCCTTTAGTACCAATGCATTATTGGAAAGTGAAAATAAGACAAAACCACAAGATACTTTCCTTTTTCATTTCATCAAGTTTGTCCCATAGAGTGAGTCACAGCCAACACTCTCATCCTCTAGGGCTCTAAGTCACCAACCTACATAAAGGTATCCATTCTTTGTCTATATCCTGTTGCAAAATAAATTTGTGGACTGTTATTAATAACCTTTAAACTTCTCAGAATTATCTGTTTGGATATTTGATCCTTTCACCATTCCTAGTTTTATAGTAAATTTTATAATATTTAGTCCTTAGATCATGTGAAATGGCTAAGAACGATTATGTTTTCTCATGGTGAAAGTAGGGCTCTGCTACTAATGGGGGTACTGGATAGGGATTCTAAATAAAAGCAGAAACAGAGAAATAGGGAAGGCTATCCATGTTGGTATTAAAAATAGTTCAAATGTTACCATATGTTCTTCCATATTTTTACAAAGATAAGTGGTACGATTCCTTCCTTTCCTCTTTGTGTGGACTGCAAGCAAACCTTCTTTGGCTTGGTCCCATGTCAGTCCCTCCTTTCTGTGATACTGTGATTTATAACAAGAAATACATATTTGGTCTTTGTCCCCATTCCTGGCACAGAGTGCCTAAAACCCTTAGGATTTCCTAAATGATAAAAGTGTCTTGATATTCATAACAACAACCTTTCAAGCGCACCTGAGTTTATGTTAATGAGGTGACTTTTGGAAAACACTTAAGCTTGGGGGTTGGTTGCTGGGGGAATTAACCACGTGATTAGAGCGTAGGAACTTTCAGTCTTATGTGCTCCCACTCTGCTCCCCCTCACCCCGTAACTCCAGGGTAGAGGGAAGGGCTGGAGTTTGAATGAATTGCCAATGGCTAATGATTTTATCAATCATTCCTATATAATGAAGCCTCCACAAAAACCCCCAAAAACAGCACTGGGAGAGCTTTGGGTTGGTGAACACGTGGAGCTCGGGGGAGTGGTGTCCTCTCAGAGAAAGCATGGATGCTCCAAGCCCTACCTCCACTGCTTGCCCTCCACCTTGCCCTTTTCATTGTATCCTTTATAATACTCTTTATAATAAACTGGCAAACATGAGTAAATGTTTTTCTGAGTTCTGTGAGCTGCTTTAACAAATGAATTCAACCCAAGGAGGAGGCCATGGGTAACCTCGGATTTGTAACCACTGGTCAGAAGCATGGGTGACACCTATATTCGTGACTGGCATCTGAGGTGGGGAGTCTTGTGGTACTGAGCTTTGCATTGTGAGAACTGACACCAATGCCAGGTAGTTTGTATCAGAATTCAATTACTTGCTTGATGGTGTTGGAGAAAACATACATATAAGACTTTCACATAGGGGCTTTGAGGTTAAGGGTAGAATAATACAGGTTTAAGAGTAAGAGGAAATAGATACAGAGTCTTGGCCATAGCAACACTCAATAATTGCTGGAAAAGTATATGGATCAGATTTAAAGAAACTGCTCTGAAATACTGGTAAATGCACAAATCTTGATATTTCAGTAGCCATTGAATTATCCTAAATCCACGTGTGAATTTTGAGTGTCTTTGTTTAGTGCATGTAGAAGATTATACTATTGTTCCACATACATATTGTACCTCTCTGGGAGGTTTTTTATCCCCACCAATTTCTACCTCATTGATGTTGAACTTGGCCATGAAACTTGTCTGGCCAAGCTATATTCCTTGTGTGAGTGGAAGTGATGTGAAACTCCTGGCAGAACATCTCAGAACGATTCATAGTTCAGCATTCATTCAGCTTAGACCATGGGGTGAACAGAGCTGCTACCAAAGCATCACCAAAATGTAAGGCAAGCAAGAAATAAAATTTTGCCTTGATAAAGACTGTCATTTTGGAGCAGTTTGTTATTTCAGCAAAACCTAGTGAATGCTGACTAATACACTGAAAGTAAGAATGAAATAAAAACTTGGAATGTTTCCATTTTTTTCCTGGACAGTTTTTTAAAGAAGACCTGTGCTTTCACATCATCTCCTATCCAGACTGTTGCATAAATGATTAGATCACTTTAAATTTATGGCTCTCTGAGACTGGGCAGTCACTGAGCTTATTTCATGAACAAATGATTGGCCGTTTGTCTTATTTTCCCTTCAGTGTGGATCCACACATGGTGCAGTAGAGTGATGAGAGCCTTATTACTCAGGATATTAAGCCTTGTTAATTGTGCTGTGATCTTGACTTTGATGGGGCTTAGAACTTAACGATTCGCAAATAACATATCCTCACTTAGCCTCAAGTTCATCCTCTGTAAGATAAGTATAATTATACATTTCCTACCTCAGCTCTTGGCAGAGGCTGTTCCTGTTGCTTGGCATGCTCTTATTTCAGTGCACCCCTGGCTGGCTTCTCACGCTCAGGCATCACCTTGAGGTCCCATCCTTGTCTGATTCTGACCACCTTATTTAACCTAGCTCCCCATGCCTCTTCTGGCTTTGATAGCCCTGTTTGGCTTCTTTACAGCACATATTTCATTTGTAAGTATTTTTTGTTTCCTTAGTTTGTCTGTTTTTCCAAGGTTTCATGCTCCTTGAGAATAGATGTGAATTTTATATTGTGTATTACTGTAATCGATGCTCAGACCAGAGTGCATGGCATAGAGCAGGCACTCAAATATTTTGAGTGCATAATTAATGACGCATAGTTATATCGTGCTTAACACATGTAGGCACTGGTCTAAGCATCTTATGTACATTACCACCTTTATTCTCAAAGCACCCCTATGAGGCAGCAACTGTTATTATCCTCATTTTAGAGATGGAAATAGAAGCCCAGAGATGTTATGTAACTTTCCTGAGATCACACAGCAGGGCAGTGGCAGCGTCAGGAATTAAATCCAGTAAGTTAGGTTTTGGAGCATGTGTGTGCCCATTGAATATATACTCCTTGTTTCATAGGGCATTGTGAATTAACATTAAAGAAAATAAGTATATGAGAGTGGTTTGCATAAAGGCTAACCAAGTATCATAAAATACAGTTATTTGTAGCCAACTTATTTTTAGCTCCTTTACTGTACCCCAGCTAAAAGCAGAAGATGCTATCTAGAGCTCTTCTTTCAACAATTTGTTTTTAAACTTTCTGAATCAAAAATAAAAAAGCTATGGTTTACTTTGAATGAAGTAGGAATTGTATTGATGCCAACACAGGAAGTAGTTTCTGGTAGCCCTGTTCAACATTTAAAAAAAAACGAATGCTAGATATGACCCAGGATCAATTCATCTAAAATGTTTCTTTGTACATTAAGTGTGTTGGGTTCTAGAAATTCAGAGCTGAGGAAGTGATAGGGTCTAATGTTAAGAGTTCACAGTTGAAAACAAAATATTCAAGAATAATACTCTTCTTATTCAAAGTGTGGTCCATGACCAGCATTATCATCATGACCTGGGAACTTACAGGAAATGCATATTTAGGTCTCACCATCCCAGGCCAAGTTAATCAGAGTCTGAATTTTACAAAATTCCTAAGCACTGTGTATGAACATTAGACTTTGACCAGCTCTGAGTTTTAACTGATCTGAGAAGTGGAGTATTAGGACATATATGTAAATTATTACAGAAGCACAGAGATTGGAAAACCAACCCAGGGTTGTGGGTTGTGGGTGTGGGTTTGTCCAGAGAAGGCTTCCCAGAGGAGCTACAGTGTGGCTGAGCTTGAAGGATGAAGAGTGATTATCCAGGGAGACTGAAGAGAGAAGTGCATCCTCAAACGAACTGCAGAGCTAGGCGGCTTGGCAGCGGGTGTTCATGGAGTCGTCAGGACTTATGAATAGTTCAATACATTTGGAGGTCAGGGAGGATGTCTGGTAGGAGCTGAAGAGGAAACAAACAAGGGGCAACTTGTGAGAGTCCCTGAGTTCCATGCTAGGCAAGCCATGTTTAAATTGTGTGTGGGTGGAGAATAAGATCAGATACTGATTTTAGAAAGATCACTGGTTGCCATGTGGTAGATGGATTGGATAGAGGCATACAGAAAGAGAGGATGTTTGTGAAATTTTCACATGACCTAAAGCTGGGTGGAGTAGTTGGAATAATAGATGACAGAAGCAAATTTCATAATGATTTCACCAGATTTTGAGATTGAATCCAATAGGATGAAATTCAACTGGAAAAAATCATAAAGTTCAGCATTTGAGTTAAAAAAAATCAGTTGAGAGAGTGCAAGAGGGAGGCAAAATGGTTTTGCCATAGTTTGTAAAAACTTCTCTAGAACTTTTGGAGGTTGATGTGGTCGTGATTCAGTTGACCACAAGTTAAACCAGCACCAGCAGTGTTACCAAGATCTGAGTCTTTGGCTTTATGGCTAGAAACAAAATGTCTGGCCTTTGGAAAGTAACTGTTTCTCTTGCTTGACAACCTTCCCTCATTTGTGCCTTCTCCCACCCTCTATTCTACCACTTTCTCTAAAGGCAGGTCTATGATTCTCTGATGGTTAAGGAGCCAACATAAGTTTACACTTGGACTGGGTGTCAGGAAAATGGAAGTTTTCCTCATAAAGACTTTTTTATATATCAATGTTCTATACAGGCTTGTCAAAATGCATCCTAATTACATGCTGTCTATTGTCTGCCACCATTGGAGGGAGAACAGAGGACCTCTTAAGAAATATATTCAATTCTTTCTTACATATCTAGTTCCCAGCATAGTGCCTGACACAGTCCACACTTTTACGACCAATGAGGGAATCAATGAATGGATGAATAATTGGAATGAGTGAACAAGGCTAGTTAAACAGAACATTCATATGAAAGAGTTGAAGAGAAACCTGTAGATATACATTCCACGTAAGGGTATGGAGAGCCATTGTAACATGTCTTAAAGAGAAAGTGTACAACCTGTTATTGTCTTTTCTGAGAAGTGAATGGTTCATTAGCAACCCTTTAGTTCTTTCTATAATCTCAAATCGTATGTGTACACCCAGGACAATTTCCTTACTGAGCTCCCTTGCAGCCTTGGCTGCCTTTCTCTGGAGCCTCCCTCCCCTGGGATATGGGAGGGACTTGTGTCCCTCCCTGGGGATTGTTCCCTCAGAGAAGTCACTAGAGCAATGCCTCCAGAGTCCATTCACCTGGTGTGGTTACAGCTAGGCATCAGATGTCACAACTCCAGGATGGATAAACATGCGGTCGGTCTCTGTTCAGGTTAGAAAGCTGTGAGTGCCCCGTCTGGCAGCCAGAATAAGGGACTGTAAACCAAATATACATGATGAAGGCTCTGGTTAAGGGATGAGCCCTGTGGTCCATCCTGAGAGTCAGTGGCATTGCTGTCTGAGAGGCCTTCTCTGCACAGCTTTGTATGGAAGATAAAAGAGGCCTGGAACTGTCTGCTCTCCTGTGAGGGGCAGCCATTGCTGTATTCTACCATCTTGTCTGAAAAGTGCTTTAATACCAGTCTAATTTCTTATGTTTACTTGATGACATAAAATGAAAGTAGGGAAACTAAATATATTTTATGTGACATTTTAAAAGCCATGCAAGCAAAATCATAGCCAAGCAAGAGATAATCTCCCAGTGGACATGCAGTGAATTCCTGTTGGTACCAAGAACTGGTATAAAATTCCTTAAGGTTTAAAATGATACCTTTTCTTTATGAGTGTTTTGACATTAGAGTGTCCCTGCCTTTTTTGCATAGAGGATTAAGAGTGAGGCATTTCTTGGCTTTTTAAATAAGCCAAGCCGTAGACACCAGTACCCCCAGGAAGATGGGTTTACTTTGTCCTAAGAGAGGCTAGAAAAATCTAGAACTACATTTTGGGAGGATGAATAGACATAGCCACAAAATATATTCTCTACCCTTTGACATTGGAGATGTCAGGGAGTTTGTTTTCCTTTTTATTTTTCCACTTGGCCTTCATTTCATTATTTTTTACAGCATGTTTTTGCTCATTAGAATAGTAAATATAACTGGTCTCAGTTACCGTATTTGCTGTTGGCAGTAGTAGCAACAATTCCCTGTATTGGGTAGTTACTCTGTGTAAATAATGTGCTGTGAGACTTAAAACAATCTCACATGACCTTACAAAAATCGTACACTTAGAATCTGACCTATTCATGATCAGACTTACATCATCACAGTACCTCAGTGTGAATCTTTTCTACCATCATGTCCACTAGTAGCACAGCAACAGGAGTTTGAAATAATGGGTTTTGCTTGCATCTAAGTAGGATAACATATTGGTTCTGAGTCATCTCTATTTTCTTTACAGGGACTATGTCAGACAACTGCCTGCTGGCAGTCAGCCTCAGAGCAACTTTGCTTTACTCCCCTTTGTTCTTCCTGGGATGGAAGCCTGAAAACTACATTTCCTAGATTCTCTTGCCAGTGAGGTATCAATAGTCACAGTTTGCCTGAGACTGCAGGTTTCCAGGGATGCCAGAACCTGAGAAGTATTTGTCATGTGGGGATGAGTTGGTCTCTTTATCTGACAACTGTATTGCCATGTGGTATAAGCTGTTGCATGGCATTAGAAGGCCTGAGGAAGATTGATGCTATTTCTACTACTGGTATTGGCATTGACACGTGTACGGACTCGGGGTCTTCTGAGCTGCAGCAGTGTCATGAGTGTTATTTGGCGGGCCAGCTCCTGCCATCTGTAGTGAAAGCAGAGGCTCCCTGCAGTTACAGACATCTGGGTATCATTCACTTTCTTCTTGTATTTCTCAGCCCTTCTAATATTTTATAAATGAACCCCTGTATTAAATTCCTCTCTGCCCAAAATAACTCAGCCGTTTCTGTTTCCCTGATTGAATACTGACTAATAGACAGCCCCAGTGAAAGACTCCTCCTGGATGAAGGGGAAGACAAGTATAAGGAGGGAAGGGAAATGCTAATCAGAGAAACTGTAGCCCAATAAAATGAATTTCTCCAAGATGGCAGAAAGTCAGGAAATAGGAATGATGTAACTTGGAGAAGACATGGAGAACTAGGTTCCAGCACTGTAGCAGCAATCTATTCCAGTCTTCTTAGGTCTCTAACATAAGCTTTGGGTGTCCTGAGATTGACCACTAATCTAAAGGGTCTTAGACTGATTATTGGGGCCCTCTCACAATTAGAGGTGTGAGAGTAAAAAAGGAATATTAGGTTGATTCCACATCTCTGCTTCTTCCACAGTTTAGATATCATTTACTCTGACAGGTCAGTGGCCTTCTGAATTGCTCCCTGGAAATAGCCTTAACACAGATTCGTCATATGCAACAATGTTTTGACAACATGCCTGTCTCCAATACTGGACTGTCTGTTCCTTAAGAATGCGGTGTTACATCTTCACGGCCAAATAGTGCCTGCCTGGCCTTCACACCAATGGTATGCTGTTCAGTGGTTTCCCATTTCATTCAGAGTAAAATCCCAAATTCTTACCAAAGGGCCCACATGACGTGAAGTCTGACCACTGCTCTAAACTCATCTACTATTTTTACCTTTAATCACTTGGCTTCAGCCACACGGGTCTCATTGGTATTCCTCAACCACGCCAACCTTGCTTTTACTGTGTGGTCTGTGCACTTGTTTTTGTGGTCTGTGCACTTGTTATCTTTTTATCTGCCTGAACTACTTTTAAACCAGATGTTGACATTGCTTTTTTCTTACTTCCTTCTGTACAAATGACATCTTTGTAATGGGTCTTCCCTGACCACCCAGTATAAAAACTAATTAACTAACCAACTTAACCACAATAACACTTGCCCTGCTAACTCTCCTGGGGCTGTTTCATTTTTTTTTCTCCCTACCACTTTTCAGCATTCAACAGAATAGACATTAGTTACTATTGTTTCTTCCTTTTAGTAGCATATGTTCTGCCTCTGAAAACAGGTAGGAGATAATTATATAGGTTGGCACTTGGGGGTTAAAGGCAGCTAATTTCCAACACTGAATCTTGTTACAGATAAAAGCAATTATAACTAACCACTTCTAAGTCATTTAACACTCAAATACAGATTCCTGGAAAGCGCAGTTTAAACTTAAATTCTAAAGAAATCGTAAGTACTCTTGATTAAATGCAACTTTCCTTGACACACTAATACTCCTGGCCCCTTAGGTTTTACAGAGATGAGGTGGTATATCCATGCATTCATACATGCATTCTTTCATTCATTCCACAGGAATCTAGTGAGTGCATAGTGTGCTGTGGGCACTATACATGCTGAACAAGAATAGATGCAATTCCTTCCCATAAGTCTAGTAGGAGAGACTACTGATCAAATCATCATACAGATAAACAAGAAATTGATGTTCTAAGAAGTACACTGATGGTGAAATAGGCCATGACACCGAAGTAGGAAAGGTGTCCCTAAGAGAGTGACATTCCAAGAGATGAATAAGAGATAACTAGATTGAAACAAATCTGACAGCCACTCTCTAAGACAGCAAACACTGGCAGAAAACCAACTCATGTGGAATGATCATAAGTTTAATGGTTTAGATATATGGGGCAGGTTCTGAGCTATATTAGTTAGGGTGAAAATTAGTGCTCAAATGTTTTAAAAAGCATAATGTGTTAACAAAGAACATCATGCTTTGAAAGAGAAAATACTAGAACAAGACAAATATAAGATTTAGACTATGATGGTTGGAAAAAAATCCAGTTAGAGGGTTGTAATTTAAATCAATGAAATTTGCAAGAATATGGAGCAACAAAATAGACAAGGGATATATGAGAAAATATCAGAATGAATTAGTCTATATACCATAAATATAGTGTAAAGAAAATGGAAGTGAGACACTTATTAAAAAAAACTCTGGAAGACTTTCCCAGAGTTAATATATTATGATACTCTTCTTCAAATGCCTAACATCTACTTCAGGACTATTAGGAGGGAACTCTTCTCAATTTTTGATATTTCTTTCTAGGCTAAGAAAAATCCTTAATGTTACTTATTTATGTCTTCTTCGTATCTCTTCCTCTGCTCCGGAGGACATGGAGTGATTTACATCATCTATAACTTTGTAATGATAAAAGTCGCCAATAAGGTAGACTTGGGCTCTAGGATGCTAATGGAATAGGCTGTCCCAGGGAAGTTCTGCTGAGTAGGTCCTTCTGATTTTGGCTACAGAATTAAGAAGCTGTTTGACTCTGAAATTTGTTTGACTCTGACATTGAGTACATACTACAATGACTCCATAGTAGTGCGGCTTCAACATAGACTTAAAAAAATTTCTGTGTCCTGAGAATCTGTATAAGAAGGTATGCTATTAATGAGCTTTCTATGAGACTGCCACTGTGCCGAACAAAATAAATTGAAAAAAGGTTCACATACCTAGGCATATTCTCATTATTTATCAGAATTCCAAAAGTTAAGAGAAGCTCCTAAAATTTTCCAGACTCAAACAAATCACTACTTCCACAGAACATTAATCAGACTAATATGGTTCTCATCAACAATACTGGATACAGAAATTAATGGAGCAATTTATTCAAATTTATGAGAAAAAATATTTCAGTGTTGGCACTCTATGCCTATAAACTTTTTATCAAATTGAAGAGTATAATAAAGGCATTCATGATTCATATAGCTTACTTCTCATGCATCCTGTCTTAGGAGGTTACTTCACAAACATGAGAGAGAAAAAAATATGATGGATGTCTGAAATAAAACTATGAAAAAGGGAGATAGGTTATTTTCAGTTGAGGGCCTCAGAGAAAGTATCATGGACAAGGCAGGAACACTGGGCTATACCTGAAAGATATGCAGACAGAGGTTTGGATTGTGGCCAGACATTCTGAGTATGGAGAACAGTGTGGCAAAGATGACACATGCTACTAGAAGGGAGCGGGGAATGAAATGTTGAAAACATAGGCCTCACTCACAGATGAACTTAAGTAACAGGTAAAGTCAGTGCTATTAAAAAGTTTGACACAATCAGACATTGATGTGAGGAAAATAAATTCACCATGATGTGGAAGAAAATTTCTGTAGGAAAACTAGTAGTTGGGCAAAGAAATTACTGGGTATGCTATTGCTCTAGCGAGGTCAATGTATAGATCAGTCAAACAGAAAGGATATCCAAAAATATTTAATTATTTATGTAGGAAAGTACAAATATTTAACTTTGTTGAGAGAGAGAAAATAGAAATTACCTTGAAAATCATTGAAAGCAGTCACTCTAGAAAAGTAGGTGAGGGTCTTATAGTTCTTTGGGTCATCAGCCCTATTAAATTATAAATCATCTTTGAAGTACTGAGAATGGCATCATCAGAATGATGGATGGGAGCATGACTTGGTCACTGAGAGTAATACCAGTCAGTGGTATGTGTTAGGTGATATTTCTCCTGTGTGTGTGTGTGTGTGTGTGTGTGTGTGTGTGTGAGGGGGGCAGAGGGAAGGTGGTGGGGTGGGGGAGAGATAGAGAGACTATATAAAATAAAAAATGGCCAGATACCAGAATCATGGTGAGATGGCTAAGGGCAGGTAAGGGTACACAGTGGGGGTATATTAGTTTGTACTTAAGTAAGCTGTTCTAACAAAAAGACTGCAAAATATGATTTCCTGGATGCCAGGAGGCATCTGGGTCAGGTAAGCATCTCTGCTCCCTGAGATCATCCGAGAGCCCAGATTTCCTCACCCATGCTGCTATACTATCTCCTGTGGTACCGTCCTCATCTGCATGGTTGAAGCTGGCTCACTGTTGTTTGCGTGGTCTAGTTTATGAGATGGGAAGGAGAGGAAGAGGACAAATGATTTCCTTTCCCGGAATGGATGCAGAAATTGCCAGTATCACTTGTGTTCATATTCCACTGGTGAGAACTTAGTCATAGGGCCACACAAAACTGCAAAAAAGACTAGGAAATAGGTTCTCTATCTGGGAGACATGTGCCTTTAGAGATCTCATGTGTGCCACTATAGGAAAGGTGGCCAGGACTCTGGTTTCTTCAGGTGAAAGGCCTCTCTTGACACCCTGCTCTAGGCTGAATTCTGTCCAAGAGCCGGGGCCTATGGATTAAGGAGAGGACAGCTGTGAATGGGCACTGTGCAAGGTCTGGAAAGGTTAAGGGATAAAGAAACAAGCCAGCACTGTTTCAACATAGGTCTTTCTCAGTTTAGCTGCTTTCTGCAATTTCATCCTTGCTCCTTCTATATTTGGAGACAGTATTGCTAACACTCCAATGGTTGGTTATTGCAACATAACATACCTCAGCAACACAGAGGTGACCTTTGGACATTTGCGTCTGAGGTCTATGCATCTCAGGAACTTGGGGTGGGGCATGCATAAGAGAGATGAATGGAACTAAACTGACATTCCAGATAGACAGAATTGTAACTTCTTTTTATATAGGAAATATTTGTATCTGGAAGAGCAATAACCAAAAGCAAAGGGGAATAGAAGGGTTATGTTATATATTAAGAAATTACAAACCACCAATTTTGAGGGGAAAATGAGCCAAAACTTACTATATTCTCTATTTAGTACTTATTTACTGTTCCTCAACTTGCAACTTTTCTAAATTGGGTAATATATTATAATAAATAGTGATTATGTTAATGATATTTATGTGATTATATTTAATTTGTTCTAATAAATAATACTTATAATAAGTATATTCATTAGTATGTTCATATTTATTATGTATGCATACATATAATTTTAAAAATGTTAGACCTCCTAAATGTAGGTCTCTTAGGGTTGGTTCTGCCCATTTTTGTTCACAAAAAAACCCCACATATGATTCTCTGCATTTATGGAATATGACCACAGATACCTCAAAAAAGCTACAAATGGATTAAGGAGTTAAGTATAAAGTAAAATGAAATCATGGAGTAATTAGTAGAAAATAATTTTGAGTAGTTATTAGATCCCTGGTGAGGCAGTATTTTAAGCAATAAAGTAAAATAAAACAAAGACCAAGTGATCCAGTCACAAAACTTTTAAACTTGCAAGTAACAAAAAGCAATACCATGTAAATTCATGTAAAATTATAAAGGTTTTGGTTCTGCATTACACAAAACATTAATAAAATTCATTAGACTAAAAGACAGGATTTTGATGGTTAAATAAAAAACATGTATGAGGAATTTATAAGGAGTATATACAATTTAAAAATTTCATTGAAAATATGTCATGCTTTTGATTTTTTAAATATAGCTCATGTGCTCACACATTTGAAATGCATACATTGATGCAACAGTCTGACATGCAGTTTGGCAATTTATATGACAAATCCTGTCCTCTGACCTACTACTGTTGAAAGAAGACTCATGAAAAATTATGGTCTGTTATTTTTAGTAACAAAAACTTAAAACAATTTAATTACCCAATAATAAGAAAGCAGGTTAAATAAAAAAGGATACCTTAACCTTATGAATAGCATACTACCATTAAAAATGAAAATTATAAATACCATGCAATCATACATGGCAATGCCTAATATAATTTTTATATTACATACCATTTTGTATAAAAATATCTAGTCAAAATGTAGAAAAACAGTTTGATGTGTATGAGCTAATTATAATGAAACAGTTATGAATATACATTAGAATTGGTAAAGGACTTGAATGAGTGCTGAGATGTTTGGATAGTAAGATAGAGATAGATTTTCCTCCTTAAAGTATTTTATGATTGTTATAGTTTTGTTAGAAAGCCAGAAAAATAGCTAGAGATATTTGTTCAATCGTGAATATTAGGGCTCTAATCCAGCTACCTTTTTAAAAACAGCAAAAAGGAAAGTCTATTAAAAAATACAATGAAATCCTAATCTTGGATCAGGGAGAGGGAACGAGAGTGACAGAAAGAGACTGGGTAAGACTCCTATGGTAAATGTGTAGGGAGGGGCAGAAGGGTTCAAAGGTGAGTGAAGATTTGAGCACACTGATGGGAGAATAGAGGCACCGTTCACCAGAAATAGGACTTCTTAAAGACAAAGGCCTGGTGTAGAGGTAGTTGTGGTCTCTGCTGTGGTTTAATGGGCCTTTTCACCTCTCACCATTCCAAACCAGTATCTACAAGTATGGTTGCTGCACAAGTTCATTGTTATCCACAGAACTGAACTAAACGTTTCTGCTTTGAAATTTGGTCTAGAAATCCTATGATACATCTGCCAGCAATTACCATGGGAGTTAACTGATGTGCACACAGCCCATTGGCCCTCACTAGCATCGTTCTCAAACAATAATGCTGGAAGAGGCACTTGCTAAACTTTCAAGTTATCTATAATCTCTTAGACAACTTTCATAGTTGGCTTTTCTTTCCTTTTTTGCTAAATATATTATTGCATTTTTGGCCTTTGACTAAAAGGCGGGACATTGCTGGTGAATCTGTAGCCCTTCAATTTTATATAAAGCAATATCTGAGCAGGGATTTCACTTTCTTGTTTTGATCTTTGACACTGAGCTGCAAAATGTCATCTTTAGTTACCTAGAAAAAAGCGACCAGCTTAGAAAAGTGAATGTGTTTGTGTCCAGTCTGAGTGTCTGATTTCTTCGGCTGACGCACTGGAAGCGGCAAGAGCAGCCTCCTGCAGGGCTGGGGGGACATGCCTCTTATTAGCACAATGGCCTGAATGTCCTTGTTCATAGCCAAACACTTGTTTACTCAGAAGGAAATGTTAAAAATAGGAGAACTAAAATGTGCAATCAGTTGCTCTAAACAATGTCTCAGGTATTGATTCTCAAAGCATAGCTGGAAACATTACCTAAAGATTAGAAACTGTCTATGTATCCACAGACTGGATATCATATAAAATTTATTGCAGCCAATGATGCTGTCAGAACTATGCTAGTTGGATGTCACAAACTGATTGATAATTTAGTTGTTCTTACAAACCCATTTACCTTGGCTCATTGTACTGCAGCAGGCTCGTCACAAAATGTGTAACCTAAGCCGGTGTTGTGTCATCATTTGGCCAGCCCACTAAAAGCATCATAAAAGTATAAGAGAAAATAATACTAAATTAAGTGGGAGAGCCCCCAATTGTCAGTCTAAGAAAAAAAGCTTGTGTTTTTCCCCATAGATGAGAGGAAGCATTGTATTATGGAAATAACAAAGATTTTGGAGGCAGACCTCTATAAACCCCAGTTTCCTGTGAAATTTATGTAATAATACCTACTTCATAACATTGCTTTAATAATCAAATGAAATGGAATGGAATGCTTGTATTGGAATTCAGTGAAAGTGTGTCAACCATATGACTTTGGGTAAGGTACTTAACCACTCTGTGCCTCAGTGTTCTCATCTATAAAATGGATTTCATGCTACCTGCCTCAGAGGGTTGAATGAGAATTCGTGGCTTAAAAAATGGCACACTGTTACAATAGTACTGTTAATAGTAAGTGCTCAATAAATGTAATTATTGGTCTCATTATTACTTATTTGTGTGCTAATAGGATATTCCACATGAAAAGAAGGACATAAGCTCAGAATGATTTAAGACATTATGCACATTTTTTTGTTTGGGGATTCAGAGATACAGAGAAATACACAATACAAAAGAAACAAGAGATGAACAGTTACAGTTTTAGGAATATTTAATAATCATTAAGAGAAAGGTAGTCTGTCTGTAGCATTTTACTACACAGATAGGCAGTGACCACAATGGAGGGGAAGAGGACTTGATAATATGGGTGAATATTGAAACCACAGTGTTGTTCATGTGAAACCTCCATAAGATTGTATATCAATGATACTTGAATAGAAAAAAAGAAAAAGGTAGTCTATTCAAAATGTTTATCAATGCTGAAAATGTGCCAGCCCCTCCTCTTTCTTTCTTTCTTCATTTTGTTTTTTTTCATGTTCTTTCTCCCTATTCCTCAAACACATAGGGTGTTTAGTGCCCTTTGCATTCTCTGTTCTCTGCCAAGCCCTTTGGTTCCTGGATGGTAGACATATGATCTAAATGTTATCAAAGGCAAGTTAGAATAAGATGGGTAATGTATGTGTGTCTGAGTCTAGTGATCCCTGCCCATAATGATTCAGAACAGATCTCTGCTGTGTTGTGTTGAATATCTGCACAAAAACTGAAAAACACAATCCTGTATCTAGAAATGTTTTTCTATGTTATAAGCCATTTAAAATAAGAAAGAAATATTACATGGTCACTTCAGTGAGATAAAGGCTTGGCGAAATTTTATGCCTAAAAGTGATAGTTTTATAATTTGTCTTTTATCTAACTTGCTTAACACTCTACCTATTCTCTGGTTACTTGCATTAATATTATTATTAGTGGCAAACTATAAAATCCTATATACCCTAAATGTCCCTACCCTTTCCAGTTTTGGATTCACATGTAGTCACGTTAATATTAACAACCCAAAGTTTCTTAACTCACTCCGCACCACTCAGCTTCCTACCTTAGCATGTAGGATTTACTTACTCCTTAGCATGTGGTCAGCAGGCAGGAGCTACTTAATCTTTCTCTTTAATTCAGATTTGGTGTGGGCTGCTTGACCCATTGCCACTGCTTTTCATGCCCATATGGGAATAACAGTGTCTATGTCTGGGGTGCCATCTCTTAAGTTTTGAGGCCACCAGTTCTTGGAATGGCAGAGTGGTCCTATGTCCTAAGCAGGGGTGAGAAAGTTGTCTTTTCTTCCGCTCTGTACTAAGATTTGTCAACTTGGTTCCAGGTGTGCATTGTTTGTGACCAGGGTCTTCAACAGAATATCTCACCCATGTGTTGGTCCACACCCTTGTACATACCAGGGAAGAAGGATGGGAGCACAAGGGATTAGGAATGGGGCAGAAAGTATTCCATACTTCTCATTATCCTTATTTACTCTTCCTCCAACATGGCCCCTACTCAGATTCCTCCTCTTCCCTTGGTTTTAAAATAAAAGGTTTATGTATTTCAGTGGTTTAAAATAAGATTCTGGGATGGAGCTCTCTACACTAGAAATTTGTTTAAATGTTCTGTTATCCTTGCATAAGTATAAAGAATTTTAATACATAGATACTGGTATATCTCACTTTCCACCTGAATCACCAAAGACCAAGAGAAATTCAATAGCTGCCAAGAGCCATTCCTAAAGCCGAGTGCTTGACTGCCTCTTCGTGGCATAAAACTAGATTGCAAACCAAGTTCTGCTCGATCTTATCCCACTATCCAATTCTAGGCTGATATGAAGCAGCAATGTGACTCTTTTGAAAAGTGGTGCTTTTATGCTTTCTTGCTGTTCTATATCCCCCCACAGGAAAGTGTTTTTTTATCTTGCCTTAAGCCAATGAAAAGAATTTTAAGGATATCAGTTAGAGTGATTCACACAGTTGGAGTTTGATGAATTTAAGTATTAATGAGTCAGGCTTAGAAAGTCTTCATGTCTTAAACTGTGACTGCATTGCTCTAAGGGCAGCCTGGAGAGCAAACTGCATTTCCACCATGGAAAGGAACTAACCTGGGCCTGGGATCAACTGTCCAGTTTCACTGTCTGGAGGACCCTTGTGACCCCAACAGAGGGGAGGAATGCTGGATCCCCAGGGCTGTGAGGGGAGTTGTAGCAGCTACCTGAGGGGGGGCACTGACTATGTCATGGAGGCTACAGGTGGAGGTTCCTGGTGGGGGATCTTCAGGAAGCCCACACAAGTAGCCAATGAAAGACAGAGCCAGTAATTGCATCTGGCCTGAAAGGGCACCATGCCAGAGGTTCAAGCTCATAAAATAGTGCTCTTCCTCCATGAGCCTGGTGAGATGGAAAACAACAGCTATTGGTATGGGAAGAGGTAGTACAAAAAGCAAGTTGAAATTAATCATATACCTGTTTGGGGGGGCATTGTTTATTTTCCTGGTTTCTTGTCCCTGCCACAACAAAGTTAAAGAGAGAAAAAGTGTGGGTGACTTCAGAGAGGAGGTGTATCCTGAAAGATTGAGAGAAAGTTTTGTTTAAGGCAAAAAGGTGCACACTCGGAGAAAGGGGAGTGTAGGCTACCCCAGAGGAATGCTGGAAGATTGGGGGTTCCCCCTCTCAAGGATTTTTCAGGAATGTGACAAAGGGCTAGGGGTGTGTGTGGACTTGTCAAGTGGTCCCAAGATGTTTTGTCTTTGATGAGAGACATTACGTCTCTTCTCTTCTATTACCAGTCCTCCAGGTAATTCTGCAAAATTAACTTAAGACAAGAAATTTACTGATCCGGTTCCTCCCCAGGATAGCAGCTTCCCTCTGGGAACAGATCAATCAAGACTGCCTGCCCTGCCCCCATGGTGGGCTGAGTTATTGTCTGTTTGTTAAAGAATATGTGAAGAATCTTACTTCTTAACATCCTGGGTTTAAAATGCAATCTTAGCTTTAAGACAGAATCTTTCCTGTTTTTACTATGATGTTTATATGTGGGCTTCTCTGGAAAATTAATCATGATGCTTTTCTCCTGCCCAGGTTGCAAATTACTTGATTAGGGGCTGGAGGAGTAGGAATAAAACAGCACATAAGTTAAGTTAAAGAACAAGCTGGGCCTTCGTTGTAGCAGGCTAAGGTAAATCTTACATGGCATGATGTCATTGACACAATGAGGACACGGGCTGTGCTGGGCCCTGCTCATACCTATTTTTCTATTTAACGCACCTGCCTCCCTACCCAGACTCCAGATTTCCAGGCCTGTGGTAGGACTAACTGGGAAGATAGGAGTGATTAAAATTGAATATCTGTTAAGAGTGGCGAAAATATTCATGGGTGGGGATACTTTTTAAAATTACCAAGAAACTGGAAACTATGTGATTTCCAGCCCTGTGTCAGGACTAACCTAAGGGAGATAGGAGAAGTTAAAATTGATTGTCAGTTAGGAGTGGTGAAAATATTCATGGTGGTGCTTTTTAATATCTGCTAGAACAAGTGCACTGGCTGTCTGCAGACAAAAATTTTATATAGAGTTGTGCTATTAGTCACACTAGCAAAATGTACTATTGAGCACTTGAAATGTGGCTAGTCTGAATTGAGATGTACTATAGGTATAAGACACCCAATGAATATTAAAGACCTGCTACAAAAAAATCAGAATGTAAAATATCTCATTATTTTTAAACTGCTTATATTGCTTTGCTTATATTAATATTTTGGATATGTTGGGTTAAATGACATTTATTGTTAGAATGAATTTCACTTCTTTTTACCTATCAAATGTAGATACTTGGAAATTAAAGTTACATATGTGGCTCACATTATCTCTCTTTTGAACAGTGTTGATAAAGAGAAACCCTCTGGGAATTTTACAATTATGCTTTATATTTGTATGCTCTGTAGCACTTTATACATTTCTCTTATGTAATTCTGTAAACTTAATTCTCTTAGCAATCATGTGTGATGAGTAAAGTATATATTTTTTTATTTTGATATCATTGATGCACAATTACAATTACTTGAAGAACATTATGGTTACTAGACTCCCCCTATTATCAAGTCCCCCCCACATATCCCATTACAGTCGCTGTCCATCAGCGTAGTAAGATGCTGTAGAATCACTACTTTTCTTCTCTGTATATACTGCCTTTCCTGTGTCCCCCCCTCTGCTACATTATGTGTGCTAATCGTAATGCACCATTTTCCCCCTTATTCCTCCCTTCCCAGAGTAGGGTATATCTTACCATTCCTAGTTTTTAAATGTGAAAACTGAGTCAGATAATATAAAAGAACTACTAAAAAATCACATAAGTAGCAAGTGACAGAGCCAAGACAAAAGCTTGACGCATATTTCAAGTCAACCCTTTTTCCTACTATCCTGCTGTCCCATTCTGGCAGGTCCCAGCGCCTAGCCTAGAGTTTTCGTTTTCTCCAGGGAAGAGTTCCTGAAGGGAAGGAGTCCAGAGAATTTGAACTTATGAGAAAAGAGGGCCTTCTGTCTAGCTCAGCCTGCTTCTAGGAGAGCACTCACAGAGCTGGACCTTCTAACCCCCTGTTCCTCACAACCTATTAATGATGACCCATTATAAAAGCATTCTGTAGTCATGTGGGTTTGTGAAGCACTGGCTTTAAAGTTGATTTCTTTTAACTTCAGGGCATTTGAATGCATTATTAGTCTCTCAAAGGGAGTAAACCTCAGTTCCAAAACTCATTTACACAGATTGTGGTGCTCTGAAACGGGCCATTTTGAAAATCTGCCCAATGATAAAAGGCCGATTCAAGGACAGGTCTGACTTTCAGCTCCTCACCATGTGCAAACCAATCTCTGGGGTTGAAAGGGGATCTGAAGAAAGAATTGGCAGCTTGTTCCCCAGATGAGATGCATTTGCTGGTTTTGGCAACTGTCCATGACAAAGATGGATGTTTAAAAGTGATTTTTAAACTATAGAAAATTAGAATCTGTTCAATAAATAATTTGTTTAGCATCTTAATAAGATTTAAATACAGAGCCAGATATCTGTTCTTTTAAGCCACAAGAACACATTTTCAGTGCTTGGAAGTATTCCTTGACATTCTAGTGACTTTCTAAATGAAATTCTCATAAAATGGGAAAAGGACATGTAATGACCAAATGTTCAGGGATAAGTTTTGATATTTGAAACTGTTAGGTTTGCCAGTATTTAGGACTTGAGTCGGTAATAAGAAATATGGATTTTGTTTTCCAAAGCAACTTTTCATCAATTAAGTGATAAAAATGTACACCAAAAACCCATATTCATTTACTCTTTTAATTCCTTCAGACTAACCAGAACCAGATACAAACACCGGACACATTAGTAAGAACTGAAGAAGAATCTATCCTGCAACATTTGTGCTGGGTTGATTTTAGATGCTGGGGATTCAGTGGTGATAAAATCTACACCTCCAAGGGAGCCTAGAGTGTTGAGAATTCAAGAATGAAAAAGTATTATTGTATATTTCCAAGTCATTCATTCATTCATTCATTCAGTATTAAGAAAATGGATGAGCAACCCCTTTGGATCAAACACTGTGCTAGGTGCTGTGGATGTGAAGAGAAAGAAGATAAAGCTTCTGTCGTGGAGGAGTCTACAATACATAGTGCAGAAAGTAGACAAGAAAACAGTTAATTACCAAATCCTTCCAGTCACATTCTTCCCTTGCTCAGTAATTGGACACTCTATTCAACCATCTGCCCAGCCTAGGATCTTAGGATCCTTGACTAAGACGGTTTCTCATAATCCTCATCCAAACCGTCAGCAAATCCCATTATCCTTCCAAAAAAATATATTAAAAAAAAAATCCAACCTCTTCTAATTATATCCATGACTGTCAGCATGGTTTGAGCCTCTATTACCTTTTGTAATCATTTCCTGACTGGTCTGTCAGCTTCCAGTCTTTCCTCCTAGCATCTGTTATCAGAAGGGCAATAGAACATCATTAAAGAATATTATTTCTGTGTTCAAAAGTTTCCCTGTAGTTTAGTTTGCCTCAAAGGATTTATAACAACCTGCTATGTTCATCTGTTATTTGTGTGCTGCCTGTATCCCTCCTCCTGAATGTGAATTTTTAAGGGGAGTGTGTCTATTTTTAATATTGTAAGCCACCATTTACTTTATTCTGTTTAGTAAATTATACTGTGTGATAAATATTTGTATGACGTAAGCAACAGTGGACCACAGATGAGGGTTTGATCAGTTTGCTTTGGGTTAGGATGGTAGGAAGATCAAGGGAGGTCTTGCAAAGAAATTATAGCTTGTGTACGATGCTATCCTCTATCTTCTTTCTCTCCCTTCCGATACATAACCAACAATAACCTCCTAATTCATAAATGTTTCCTTTTATCCTAAACAGCTTCTTCCTTAAGTCATCTTCCTTGATTTTTATGTTCATGTATTTCCTCGTGTGCACACCATGTAGAATGGAATCATAGGTGAGATAAACATGGAGGCCATTAGGATGCAGTAGGGTAAGGGCCATGAGAAGGCAAGTGTAAAGAGGGCCTTCTATTTTCTTTTTCCCCTCCTCATCTGCCTTCTGCTTTCTGCCTAAAGTTTTGTGTTTCTCCAATATACTTGTGGCCCCATTTCCAGTAGCATCAATTATTCTCATGTACGTAGATTCTGAGTGTAAAATATAGCTGTGCCACATATCCCTGCTCAGCTCAGTCTATTTCAGCTGCCTGTGCTAAAGATCACAAACCTATAGGCTCTATTTTCCTGTTTTTAGGTCCTACTCACAAGAGGTTGGAGCTGGAACCATTTTGCTTCACTACCTAGCAACATAGATTGGTTATTTGTGTGGTGTGATGACCACATAGATACCTCACAGTACTTATGTTTGCAAACAAATGTTAGTGGAGCAAGGCAGGTAATGTAAATGAGTGAAGCAAGCTGGCTATGATAGGAACAAGTAGCGGGACGTATGATGACGTGAAAAACCCAAGCTCAATGACCACAGATTGGGGAGCTATTGTTGCCACATGAGGAACAGGCCCATGGGTAGACAGGGAACCTCTTTCCCCTTTTTCTAAGTGGAGGGACCTCCTGACCTCTCTCCATGCTGTCATCCACTCCTATGCAGAGATAAGTGACTGATGAAGTTAGTTAAATTTGGAGGAGGACCTGGACTTGACAGCCCAGCCTCTTTCTTGCCGTGTGTCTCTGGCATTTGCCTGTGTGAGGAGGTGCATGCTTTGACTTGCTCCTCCACGTGCCAAGTGTTACAGAGTCAGGCCCCACGTGAGAAGGCCTGCAGCAGTCCGGTGCTGCCTGTGACGGTGTAGGGACCTGACATTTCTTGGGGTTTGTTAATAAGAAGCCTGTTGTTTCTGCTCACTAAGCCACATCTTAAATCTTAGACTTTGTCAGCAGTAAGTGAGATATTTTGACTTCATCTGCCCTGATAGTTTTCATTCTTCAATTTATTCATAAACTCAAGTAAGAAATAAAGAAATGTTATTTATTGGGGCCCCACAAATCACATGACCAGTGTTGCTTGATTTTCTACTTTTTAAAGAGAATCTAGAAGTCCAAATTTTTTTTGTACGAAAACATCCTGATTCTGAGATGTTGGTAAAGACCCCACATATTGAAAAATCTTAGGTACCAAATGAAATACATCTGTAGGTCAGTTTTTACAACAGGCCACCAGGCTTGCAGTTACGCTCTACTCCCTATGGTTTGGGGCCAGAGTGAGTACCTGATTTTCTGTCCCAATCCTTTCTGATGAATCTAGTTCTTATTTGGATTCCTGGTCTTTACTTTAGCTAACTAGTCTGGATTCCTGATCTTTCAGCCACCCAATCATCCCTCTCTAGCACCTTCTCTGTTATCTAGAGCCTGGACTCTGTGCTCCTCACCCTCCTTCTCTCCCCAACTATAAACTAGCACTCTTCTTCAATCTTGCCCCCACCCCAACTTCCAAAAGGTACTGCTCCTTGGAGAGCTCAGTAGTCTTGACTCTTCCACCAGCTCTGACCTGCTGGATCAATGACCCTGAAGCCTTAATCACAAAGATTTGTACCACTGGCCATCACCACTCCTTTCCTGTGGAAGGAGAAAGCCCTGTTCACCCGTATGCCTTTCCATTCCCGGGAATTCCTATCTCCCAATCTACCTCCCATTGAGATGCCAAAATACATGATATTTACATATTGGGGTAAATTGGGGTAAATTCTGTTTCTTGTTTTCTCTCCCTCTCCCAATTGGTGAGTGGCCACTGATTTTGAATTGTTTTTCCTCTTTCTTTTATCAAACAGGAATCACTGATACAAGGAATTCTTGGTTTCTCGTTTCCATTTCCCTTGACATCTGTTATTATTCTTGCCTTCTTCTCAATTCACTGGCTCCGCTGGCAGTCTCTTTCCCTACGTCCTCATTCAGCCATTTTAATAGCAGCCCCCAGGAAGGGATGATCTGAATCAATTTTTTAAACTGTGGACCGTTTTCCAAAACTAGTCAGTAAGACAGCATCTCTGTCCTGAGGGATCCCCCATTTAGTTTTCAACCCAGCTTCTTTGACTTTTCTCCAGCCATCTGTTTTACTTGGGCAAAGAGAGTCAGTTTTAATGTCTACATGTTTTTCCTTTCATCTGTATTTTTGGCACCTTTAGTTCATTCAGAGTGAACTCCAGAAAGGAAACATTTACGGTCCCTCAGCATCTGTTCAGTCCTGGAGGAGAAAGTGGAGAGTCCTGTTTCTCTTCCATTGGCCTATTTGGCTCTATTCTGGCCATAGCTATTCCATCATCTCTGCAATCTAGCCTCCTGCCTCATACCTGGACACACTGACTTTTACTTTGGAATGAGAATAATAGCTTCAGAACTCAATTCATGTCAATTCATTTTTTAATATGCTTGAGTTCTGAATCCCAAGGTCCAAGGCTTAGAGTTCAGAGGCTGAGATTCCACCTTTGACTCCACCAATCAGCAAATAAACCACATCATCAAGTTGGACCTCACTTTCCTCATCTGTGAAAAGAGAGGGCTAATCTCTAACAGAGATCCTGAATTCAAATGTCTTTAGATACACACAGATAGAGGAAGGGAGAAACGACCAAACAGAGAAGCTGTCTGCTATAAAGCAACTGGACATGACAGATATTTAAAATCAAGAAGCCATTTCCTACTTAAGACATTTTCTGTCTCAGGAAAATCTATCTGCAAGGTCCTTGGTTGAAGACTGACTTTGGCTGATAATTTGCAAGCAATATGATAACAAGCCCTGACATTCTGTTAACCCTAAATCTCTCCACATTACAGTTCTTTCTCCTGAATGATTTTCCCTTAAATAATATTTAAAACAGAACATTAGATATAGTGAGCAGTTACATAAATGCACTGGAGGAAGGATATAACAAAACTTTTGTGGCCTGAAAAAAAATACAAATTCTCAAAACTATTCTTTGCTTATATGAGCCAGAATTTGGAGAAGGCTGGATAGAATGTGCAAAGAGCAATGACTTCAAGAAAGATGAATATCAGCATCTCCTTTACATTGATCTCCCCCATTATTAGAAGCTCTCTGATGATTCGGAATGGACTTAACTGGCAGAAAATGCCCAAAAAAAGCATAAGGAGTCTTCATTGTAGACAAGGTATCAGGCATGGGCCCAAAGATTTTGGGAGTATGCCAGCTATAATGTGCTGAAGTTATTGCTGCACTGATGTGGAGGTATGTTTGAGGAACAACGCTAAGGAGGGAAGTGTGAGGAACAATGAATACTCTTAAAACCCAAACCTCAAGAATCATATAGTCAGTACAGGAATCTCCACCAAAGATACTACCACAGATATTTTCAGGATAGTGCTGGTTGTCCTCAATAGCAACTGATGGCAGCACGCAACACCAGCTGTAGTGGGCAGACCTCACTCCACAGTTTCTTATTACCTACATTTGAAAGGACAACTAATCCATCACCACTTAAACCACGAAAGTCCAAATGTTCTTGAAAAATTCAGAGGGGAGAATGCCTCCGGGAGAAAAAGAAAGTGATTTTTGTAACAATATGGGGATCATAGATCTTGAACAAAAATTTTACAACTGAAATGCATTGTATCAGTGAACTGATAGCCACAGTAATGGTCTATAACAAACCATCTTGGTATTTCAGTAGCACTTAGTAATAAGCATCCTCACAGATTTATGCACTCCCTAGAGTCTGGCTGGCTCTGCTAGGCCACTCTGCTTCTAAGGTAGGTCTCTGTGTCAGCTGCGGCAGCTGTGTTCTATGTCTTATCTTTCTTGGAGCATCAGGCCAACTGTACATGTCTTTAGAATGGTGGTGGTAGAGGTGCCAGAGCAAATACTCAAACGTAGAAGTATACCGTGAGCCCTTGCCTCTGCCAGGTTTTCTAACATCCTGTCAGCCAAAGACGTTACATGGCTGATCTCAAAGTGAAGGGGCAGGAAAGCATATTCCTCCTGTAGAGGAATAAAAACTTTTATGGCAAAGACATGAAGAATCAAGTCCAATAAATGAATCTACAACAGATGTGAACATATTTCATATCCTGAATTGAGGAAAAGAGATTATCAGATAATTATAGATTTGGATGAACTTCAAGGTTTTATATGTTGCCTGTAAAATAAAACACATTGCTTTTTGCCATAGTGATATATGGTTGAGAAATATAAAAATGATCCTGTATGAGATGTGTGTTTATGTGCATATACACAAGCATGCTTATGTTAAATAATAGTTGAATTCTATGCAGAGAATAAGTGATCATCAAAGATCTTTAATATTTAGACCTGTTGCTAGGAAGTGGCTGCACATTCGGAAATTAGATTTTCCAGTCTTCCTTGCATCTAGGTGATGCCAAGTGACTAGTTCCTGTCAATGGAAAAGAACAGAAGAGATGTGGCCTGCAGGCCACGTTGATTGAGAGGTGGATGTCCCTTTTCCACCTGCTCTTCTCCACCTGCCTAGTGAAGGCAGAAGATTCTGAGGCCCAATCTGACAACTCAGACTCAGGATGGAGCAGCTGTAGGTCTCTGAATCTTACAGGAGGCTACCTGCCCCACCAGGAATGCTTACATACTGTTACATGATTAAGACATGAACCTCCATTGTATTTGTGTTAGGTCTCTAAGTTGGGGTAAGGATTTCTTACAGCAACTGAAAAAAGTCATATAGAGAAGACCCTGAAGTTCCCCTTCTCACTGTAAGGAATGTAGAGAGACAGAAAAATAATCAAAGTAAACCTTACTGTATATGTACCATGTGCAAGGCTCACAGCTAATGTATTACACAGTTGAATGTCTCAGAACTGTGATATGGTTTCATGAGCTACGGAACTGGAGTAGTAAAAGAAGCATAATCTCTATCATCTGCTACTTTGGGCTGTGTAAATGGGAAATCAATAAAGGGTTGTAAAACCCTCTATTTTGACATGGTGAGACATAAATAGACTGTAGAGCCATGTTATGCTAGTGAGTAATAGCAAAGTTAAGACCCTTTGCAATAGTATATGCACAGGAACTTGAACAAATGAGGTGCCCAATTATCTCTGGAGCAGTGCAAATGTAAACATACACAAATTCAGTAGTTAGGAGGATTGGGCCACTGGAATCCTGAGACATTATCTTTCAGGGTGACCTTTCAACCCTAGACAAAGTATAGGGATGACCATATTATGAAGGGAAGGTTGTGGGTTATAGGATTGATGGGGAAAGTGTTAGGACAGGGACAGGTATTTTCAAAAGAAGAGTGATACTGTAAAAAATGTGTATAAGTAGCAGGGATGGTGGTAGTGTTGATAGCCAGATATGCTAGGAAGGGACTGTGTTAAAACTACATGTAGAGCAAGAAAAGTCCTTAAAGCGGTATTTTTGTGCCTTTAGAAAAAAAACATTCCCACACTTTCTGAGTTGTCCAAAAGCCTGCTTTGAGGGAATTTGTGGTTTGTATAGCAAGAATGCAAAAAGAAAATAAGCAATCTTCTCCCTTGTTATTAGCCACAATAGACTCTTGAAGTCAAAAGATGAGCCCTAAATAAAGTGAATGGACCTTACAAATATATGAAAGATGTATGTCTACGTATAAAATGTGTACCCACAGCCAGGTCAGGGAGGGTCCCTCTTAGGATGATAGTTTGGAATTGAATAGGAGAGGACTCTAAGTTTTACTTCAAATACATATTTTTCTAAGAACACAATGTAAGAAATATCTCCCATTTATTCTGTTGGTAACAATTTAAAGCTGAGACTGCTAGGGAAACCTGGAGATTATCTTCTGTTTTCTAAAAAATTAACAGCTAATTCAGGCATTTTGCTTTTAACCATTGCCTCTATGTGCTTTGTCTCTGGAAGAACAGCAGACAGTTTGTAAATTAATGAAATGTTCCTCCACTAAATCCAGACCCAGAGGTTTGCTTGTCCTTAGTTCCCAGGACTCAGATGGTTTCAACATTGTGCTTTACAAGTAAGAAGAAGTCACCCAACCTCATAAAAGGGGACGATGCCATGCCAAAAACAATTTAATGGTGGGCCTTCTCATTTCTCTTTGGTCATATCTTTGGCTTGGAAAACTGTTTTGGAACCTTCAGCAAAAACAGAATGAGGCCGACTGAGTCAGAAGAGGCCCCTTTCCTAGTAGCAGATTAAATTTTAAAGCAAATAGCCCAATCCATTTTGCAAGAATTGTGGAACTGGTCCTTTGGAAGATACAAAAATTTTACTGAATGCTAAAATATAATGCATATATATCTTGCTAGGAGAATTTTCATTCTCACATAATAGGCCATGTGGTACCTTAACTTATATGCAACCTCGATATAACAAGGAGTAGCAGTAATAATTTCATTATTTCTTTGGTCCCTGTATTAGTTTCCTATGACTATGGTAGCTTATTGACACAAACATAGTGGCTTAAAACACCAAGTGTTATTATCTTATATTATGAAGGTTAGAAGTCCTAAATGCGTCTCATTCCTATGTGCAAAAACATTTACAAAAACAGGAGGCAGGCTTGATATGCCTGTAGGCTCTAGTTTGCCTACCTGTGTTCTAAAAGCCTAGGGACCTCATCATTTCACCTCTGTGTTCCTTGAGTTTAGCAAAAATAATGTACATATTGGAAACAGATGTTACTTTGTTTAAATGATTTAAGATCTCTCCCCTAGGATATAGATTGGCACATCCTCTCTGGAGGATGATTTGGCAATTGCTCTTAAAATTGGACCAGCAATCGACTTCTAGGAATTTATGGCCCAGCTGTATGCTGTTGAATTGTCTAAGGAATGTAAACAAAGGTTTTCACTGCACCATTGTGGTCATAGCAAAACATTGGAAATGGCCTTAATTTCTTTCACTAAGGGAGTAATTAAATAGTTTCTTAGTGCTTTGATCAAGGCATGAAAACCATATCTGATTTTCGGTTTTTAAAGGCTGTTGAATAGATATTTCTATGAACATTAGAATTCTGAAAAGCCATCTGAGAGATTGGTAAGGTTCACTGTCTTTGGGTCATCATTGTTGGTCAGGAATATGGAATTATATTTTTCTGTACATTTCTCCCTAGGCCCATGTAGTTTACAATGTAAAAAAAGAAGTTAAATTTGTCTCATGTAGAATTTTGTGCCATATGCTTATCTTCGCTGTTTCATATGAACTTAACATATCCACACCCTTGGTTTCCATAAGTCTGCAGCTGGCACTCATAACTATTAAAGGTGATAGGAAAATGAATGCTAGTGTATTTACTTCAACATTATGATGCTTAAAAATAAAAACTTTAATGTTCAGGAGTAGGAGAATAGTAAATAAACTGTACATCCATAAAAAGGGGACATTTTATCACTTAAAATTTTACAATGGGAATCTTGTAATGTGGAAAATACTTGTTACTGAAAGAAAATATACAAAATTATAAATATGGCATCATCACAACCTTATGAAAGAAAAATGTTCCCAGAAAAAAGAACACAGAAATACATAACGAATCAAAACAGAGGTGCCTTTATTCAGAAATGGATAATTGTGTGATATGTTTCTTCTTCCCTCTTTCACTTTGCTGCTCCTTTCTCTAATAAACGTTCTGTCTCTAGTGTGAGCTACAAGATTGTTTGTACATCCATTACAAGGTTCAGGTCAATGGATATGTTTATGATAAATGAGAGAGAAAACACTTAGTACGTTTTATCCCTCATTAATCCACAGCCATAAAGAAACAGGGCATTTTGGGTTGAAAGAAGAGTCACTGTGTTTTACTGATGAGTACCATGTTAAAATAAAAAAATAGATCTCACAGTTACTTTCTTTCATTTCCTACAAAACCACACTCTTTAGGGGTGTTTGTAAAACTGAGCATGTTTCAATCTCTTCCTCCAAAGTGTGTTTAAGATTTCCCAATTGAAGGGCAGTAACAACTTGTCTTTGAAGCATGAAATTCAAGAGATAGATACCCTAGAGCAGGGGTGCCTCACACTGTGCTCACTGCTTGTTTTTGTGAATGAAGTTTTATTGGGCCAGGGTCTGTTCATCTGCTAAGATATTGTCCATGGCTTCTTTGGGTCTGTAATGGCAGAGCTGAGTAGTTTTATGGTCAACGAAACCAAAAATTCTTACTACCTGCCCTTCATAGAAAAAGTTTTCCAACCCCTATTCTAGAGATTTGGAGGGAGTAGTGAAAAAAAAGCTCCAAAATAAACTGAACTCGATACAGTGGAACAAAGTGACCCTGAACTCTTCTTTGTCATATATGATTCTGCCCTACCTTAGTTTGGTTAGGTTTTAGCCAAATACTAGAAAATATTTGGAGTCCAAATCAAAGTCATCCTATATAGAAGTAACAAGAAGTGCAAATGGACAGTCACTGTTAAAAGATGTTTTTAATGGTAAAATAACCACTTTCATACATATATAAAATTAACATGGGTCACATATTTTAATTAACTCATTAGTTAATAAGATGTTATGACCTGTCCAGAGATGAATCCAAAGAGCACACAAATATAATAAACATCAAGAATACTGCAAAAAAAAATTACAAACAGATAGAAAACTGGTAAAATTGTTCAGTATCCATAGGCAATAATCAATTGCATTCCACTGAATACAGTTTCTACTTCAATGGACAAAAACCCTTTGTCTTACTACCAGTTCTTTATCATTTATAGGATTGCAAAATAGCTCCAAGATAATGAAAGACTGAGATCATCTGCAAGCTGAGTAAGACAGGATATTCAATAATCTTTTTGATTCATTTCATAATTTTCCCCTATTATGTAAAACTGAATATAAAATGCAACACTCAACCTAATTATATAAACGTGATGTCTTTCTTCAGGAATATGTGTTGAAAGTAGATAAGGCTTCTGATTGTCATATACCTGAGTGGTGGGGGCTTAGCTTAAGCCTGCCTTGTGAACCCTGCTAAGGACCTAGGGAAATATGGAGAACACAGTTGTACCAAAAATCTTATACTCAGGAACAACTGAGGGCTCTCGTGGGAATGAACTCATCCTACGGAAAATGTAAGCTAACCAAGACTATAACAGAGAGGTAGGCATTGAATTAGAGGGCTGATTCTGATTATGGGAAAAAAAGTCTGTTTCTCTAATTTGTTTCTGGCTTTTTCCAAAATTATATTCACTTTGGCCCTAATGATAGTGTTCTAAGTAAATTAAAACAAGGAATTTAGTATAAAACTTTGTGATATATTAGACCCAAGTTGTTGATGTTGAATGAAGTCTAACACAAAAAGGAAAAAGACACTCTCCCCACTTCAAATTTTCACGTTAAAGATTCCAGTGAATTGATAGCTGAGAAGGTAAAACATGAGGAGAAGAAAATGTCATTGAATAAAGAAGAACAGTTTGAAGAAACTATCGGACATTTGGATCCATAGCCATAGTATCCACTAAGTTGTCCAATATTTTAATTGAGGGAATATTGTATGTTGGAAATGCAGAAGAATGTGGAATATGATACTACATGAAATCAAGCTACCCAAATTGTGAAACACACACTATACTTAGGTTGGATTCTAACATAAAAATTGCAAATTTAAATATTTCTCAAAATCACTCATTTCTTCCCACTTTCATCATAATCATACTAGACCAAACCACTATCTTCTCCCACTGGGGCTATGAGGACGAGTTTCCTCAGAGTGAAAAGAACAAATCGCAACCTAAAAACTGCTTAAAACTTTCAGTGGCTTCCTATTGACTTATAAGTAAAGTTGTAACATAGTCTAGAAAACCACGCTTCATCTCACCCAGGCTTGCCTCTCCATTCTTATCTCATACCACTTTCTCTCTCCCTTAATTCACTGTATGCATCTCTCAGTGACTGGGATCTGCCTTCATTTCTCCTTTCTGGATGACTGGTTTCTCTGTTTCATAATGAGTAGGAGTTAGCCAACAAAAGAATGGGAAAGAATGTGCTAAGCTAAACCCCCACACCCAGGCTAGATTACATGGTCCCATGAAACTATACTTTTACTCTGCAATCCAGGTATTGTTTTTATAATTCAATTTTCAGTGTCTGTCTCTCTAGACTTTAGGTGTGTAAAGACAGGTAGGTATGCATGACATGTAATAGGCAGGAACTAAATAAAATACACATTAATCGAAAGCAAAGGAAATAATTGAGCACCATCTCCTACTCTTAGAGATATCCACCATTCTCATATCTAATTATTATATCCCATCCAACCATTCTCTTATGGGGCAATATTCTGTTTGCTTTCACTTAGGTGTGACTTCCCTGCATTGAGTTATGTGGAAGATCCTTGAATCAGGTCAGGTGTGTGATGGATGCTCTATAGCAATAAATTCTATTTCTTCATTCTTCAGTACTGTGCCATACCCTCACCCATTTACAAACTAAAAGAAATGTTGTAAGTCATCCAAACCTAAAATTACAAACTGAGGTCATGTGAGCAAGGATCAGGCTTCCAGATGTGTTTTGTACGTCTCGTACAGTATTTTAAGCACTCCTCAGTCGCATGTAAGGATGTAGCCAGTCATTCTTTGAAAAATTAGATGAGCTCGTATTGCCCCAAGACCGCAGTGGGGTGACTGGAGAGTAGTGGCGTCCCTTGCCCGGGTGCCTCACTCTCTGCTGAATACGTGGAACCCACATAGTTATTTCCTGATGCTTCCTCTAACCCTGTCATCTCATTTCACAATAAAGAAGCCATCTCTTTCTGGGGATGGTTTTGGGGATGAGAAGCAGGGTGAGATGACAGCAGAGTAGTGGCAGAGTTGGGATGAAATCCCAGCCCATTGCTCTTTCTACCACATCATACTGTGGGTATCTCTGCTAGGAATCCAGGGCCTTAGAGGGTAGAGTAGGCAGATGCTCCCACTCAAAGTTATCTCACCAGAGAGGTTAGTACCTGTCCCAAGGTCACACTGCTTATAAACGGATGAGACTGATTCATCCTGTGGTTATTTCTGCATCCCACAGAGTACCTAACAGTGCAAAATATCATACTTAGGAATTGAATTGAGTTAGATTGAATGGTGCAAAAAATAGTACTTTGGAATTGAATTGAGTTAAATTGAATGTCCTCTGTGAAGACGTCTTATTACTGAATTTTCTTCCTTCTCCTTTTCATTTAGTTACATTGAATCCAGCTAAAGGCATTAACCATACGAGCAGGGTTACACATTGTTTTCACAGGAAATCCTTCCTTCCTCCTTCAGTTTACCCAAAAGAATGGGAAGTGGGGAGGGGAGAGTGCCAGTGTATACACACACATGTCGATGTATATATTTATACACCACACATATCCATACACACATATGTCTGTAAAACAATCTGTGCTCACTGCAGCATCTGGCTTTCTGTGAAGTCTTGACCTCTGCTCCCTTACAGCTGTGTTGGCTCAGAGTTTAGAGCGAGACTTGCAAGGCTCCCTGAAGAACAGATGTTTCTAAGCAGTTTCCTTGCTCTCTGTCCTTTTTTTTTGCAGAGGGAGTCACGAAAGGTTACCACCTAGGACCTTGTTCTGGTAGCCCTGCTTTCCCCAAGGAATTGCTCATGGTTGTAGGAATCATCCACTCAGGAGAGAGTTGGTGTGAAAAATCATGCTCCGTAATCTCCCCAGCTTTCCCACAAAAGAGTTGGTAATGTTTTACTTTTTAATTGCTTATGATCTTCATGTTGACTGCTTTGTCAGGAAAAAGGAGTCGGCAAATTTGGACAATAATTAGCATTGTTGTTTCAAAGTAGCAGTGAAAGAATTGAGTGGCAATCCAAGATGCTATGATTCTTCTGCAGCACCTTGGCCCTGTGACCTCTATAGGCACTATCTGTGTAGACCTGGGACTGGCTTGGTGAGTTTTGGGAGGTCCACCTTCATTTAAAATGGACTGCCATTTTACTTGGTGCAGCCCCTGCATGCAGGTGGGATGCAAACACCGGTGAACAAACAAGTGCTCTGATTTCTGTGGTGCTTTTGTTTGGGGGGAATATCATATATTTGATGATTTAAATGACTATGTGATAAAATAATTTTAATGAACTAAAAATATATTTAAGGCGGTGTGCTTTAGGAGGGCACAGTTTGGCCTCCCGGGTTTTATAAACTAGGTGAGTCTCCTTAACATTGCTTGAGACCTTTGGGTTCCACCAGCTGAGAACTAGGCATGACTGGAGGGGAGTGGAAGGAAGTACATCAGTTCTGTGTTCACAGCGTGCTGGATTCTGGACGCTCAACCCACCTCCTTTCTCCACTCCCAAACATCTTCTCCTCTGGTCTTTCCTAGGTCAGTAAAACATTTGGAGGGTTCCTTGGTTTCTCTTTCTCTTAGAAACTGTATCAATTCATTAAAAATATCCAGTTGGCTTTATCTGCAAATTATAAACAGGGTAACTTCTTAACAACACTTTGATTTATACCTGCCTTTTATCACAGGTCAGGAGAGAGTAACAAAGAAATGAGAAGTCACGTGTAGCTTGGAATTATTGCTATCATATCCTAACTGATCTTGTTCCTAAGTTACCCTCTTAAAACCTATTCTTCAAATGGTAGCCACAGGGATCCTTTAAAAATGTAAGGCAGATCATAGTTTCCTCTATTCTGAATCCTCCAGTGGTTTCACACACCACTCAGTGCAAAAGTCCAAGTCGCGGTTTACAAGGCAGTAGGTGACGAGCCCTCAATTCTTCTGACAGCTTACCTCCTAGGTGTCAGAATGACTTCATTCCTCTCTTGCATAATCTAGGTCAATATTAAAATACTCCCTCATCAGAAAGATCTTCTTGGACCCACTGAGATACACTTGCCCCTGCTTTGCATATCCCCATCCTGCCTTTTTTTATAGCACTTAACACTATGTGACATATGTTCAATTGCCAGTTTTTTTTTTTTTAAAGAATGGTATTTATTTGTCAAACAAGTTACAAGGTATCATGTTGCCTAAACATTTTTTCATTTTGTTATCATTAATTTACAATTACGTGACGAACATTATGTTTACTAGACTCCCCCCTTCATCAAGTTCCTCCCACAAACCCCATTACAGTCACTGTCCATCAGCGTAGTAAGACGCTGTAGACTCAGTACTTGTCTTCTCTGTGTTGCACAGCCCTCCCTCTGCCCTCCCCCCACATTATACATCCTAATCGTAAGGCCCCCTTTCTTTTTTGCCACCCTTATCCCTCCCTTCTCACCCCTCCTCCCCAGTCCCTTTCCCTTTGGTAACTATTAGTCCATTCTTGGACTCTGTGATTCTGCTGCTGTTTTGTTCTTTCAGTTTTCTTCTTATGGCTGAATAATATTCCATTGTGTATATGCACCACATCTTCTTTATCCATTCATCTACTGATAGGCACTTAGGTTGCTTCCATTTCTTGGCTATTGTAAATAGGGCTGTGATAAACATAGGGGTGCATCTGTCTTTTTCAAGCTGGGCTACTGCATTCTTAGGGTAAATTCCTAGAAGTGGAATTCCCAGGTCAAACGGTATTTCTATTTTGAGCTTTTTGAGGAACCTCCATACTGCTTTCCACAATGGTTGAACAAATTTACATTCCCACCAGCAGTGTAGGAGGGTTCCCCTTTCTCCACAACCTCGCCAACATTTGTTGTTGTTTGTCTTTTGGATGGTGGAGATCCTTACTGGTGTGAGGTGATATCTCATTGTGGTTTTAATTTGCATTTCTCTGATGACTAGCGATGTGGAGCATCTTTTCAAGTGTCTGTTGGCCATCTGAATTTCTTCTTTGGAGAACTGTCTGTTCAGCTCCTCTGCCCATTTTTTAATAGGATTATTTGCTTTTTGTTTGTTGAGGTGCATGAGCTCTTTATATATTTTGGATGTCAACCCTT